>NC_052952.1:38853524-39153524 GCF_013358895.1 Oreochromis aureus
GGACGACTACATCTTTGTATCCTCAGCGCACACGCTCGATTTGATTGGTTGATGACCTCACGTTCAGTTAACTCACAGCTGTTTAGTTATTGTCACAGTGTCTCACCTGTGAGCTCAGAGTGAAGTTCTGCTTCAGTTTGTGAAACTTATTAATTGGATCAATAAAGCCGGTGAGCCTGCGTCAGTCAGGTGAGGAGGCACCTGGAGCATGCTCGTTTTGTATTTGTCTTCTTATTCACAGGGTTGTGTGGTGTGAGTCCGACCGCCTTCTGTTCTCTGAGGATGTGCAGAGCAGACGCATGAGCTGTGCTGCCCTCTTGTGGCAGTTCAGAAACTCGCTTGCCACATTCCTGATTCACCGGGTTTGTCACCCAGAGGCCGTCCGAGTTTAGGATCACGCGATGAGGCAAGAAGAGAAGAAACATCCTGAGCTGCACACACAGATGCTCCTGAAGGGGAGGGTGGCCAAATTTTAATCAGGTTTTTTTATATTTCAATAACAAAGACTACAAGAGAGAAGACCCCAACGATCACATGACTCCATCTGAGCAGCCCGAGGCAACTGTGGGGAGGAAAGACTCCCTTTAAACAGGAAGAGACCTCCAACTAAAGTAGGATCAGTTATCCGTTGGAAATTAAGAGAAGAAAGTCATGGCACACAGACAGTGATTGGCTGATCTGTGAGCTGGATCAGCCAATCACCAGTGAGTTTCTGTGGTAGCCCCTCCCACACGTAGTGACATCATCAGTTCCAGCTTTGGGACCAGATGCTTAGTTCTGCTGGTGCTGAAAATCCGGCACTGGGATGGTCTGTCTCTGATGGAAATGTGTCTTGCTGGGTCCAGGTCCAGGTCCTGGTTCTGGTTCTGTTCCTTGACCCTTTTCTTTCAGACTTACATCGGTCCAGTGCTGATCTCTGTGAATCCGTTCAAACAGCTGCCGTATTTCACCGAGAGGGAAGTGGAGCTTTACCAGGGAGCGGTAAGAGCGAGCGGCCAATCGACAAACAAATACAAACGAAAAACAGACAAACAGCTGATTGAATGCCCCGCCCCCGACAGGCTCAGTACGAGAACCCCCCCCACATCTACGCGCTGGCTGACAACATGTACAGAAACATGATGATTGACAGCGAGAACCAGTGTGTCATCATCAGGTAGGCGGGGCTTAAAGCTCTTCAAACAGACTCTTTTCACTAATGTGTAACGTGATGTTTGTCTTTGCGTGTCAGCGGCGAGAGCGGCGCCGGAAAAACTGTTGCTGCCAAATACATCATGAGCTACGTGTCCAAAGTGTCCGGAGGAGGCGACAAAGTTCAGGTCAGAACCGGAGGCCATTGATTGGTTGACATAAAGGTTATGCTGCCGCACTGCTTCACCTTGTGGTACAAATCGTTTTTGCACTTTGTAGTTTATCTCGACACTCATCGCTGCTGCTGTGCTGGTTTGAAACATTGTTTATCATGTGATGCTCATTTTATAATAACAATTCAAATAATAACAATAAATAAACGTTTATTCAAAGTTTTAATTTTAATCTAATAAACCAGACATATGATAAGATTTAATTTTTAATTCTTCACCTTTTTATTTTGGCACGTTGGGTCTTCCATAGTTTATATCAGAAAACAGCTCATTGTTTGTGTCAGCTGATAGTCACCATGGTTACAGATGATATTAGCGATGCCACCCTGTGTTATCACCTGCAGCACGTCAAAGACATCATCCTGCAGTCCAACCCTCTGCTCGAGGCCTTCGGAAACGCCAAAACCGTCCGCAACAACAACTCTAGCAGATTCGTGAGTATGATCGCACACGGATACTTTGGCTGCTGCCACGCAGATTCATAGATGCCCACAGACACACCTCCTCCTGACAGGGCAAATACTTCGAGATCCAGTTCAGCCGAGGAGGAGCTCCTGATGGAGGCAAAATCTCCAACTTCCTGCTGGAGAAAAGTCGAGTCGTCTCCCAGAATCAAGGAGAGAGAAACTTCCACATCTACTACCAGGTACTGCAATATGTGCTGCAGTATGTACTATAACTGTTAATGGAAGCTAATGCTGGCATCTGACCTCAGCTGCTGGGAGGGGCTACCGCAGAGCAGAGGGAGAACCTCGGGGTCACGACCCCTGACTACTACAACTACCTCAACCAAACGGGAACCTACACGGTGGAGGACGTTAACGACAAGAAGGAGTTCTCGGATACGATGGTCTGTATGTGCGTGTGTGTGTGTGTGTGTGTGCGTGTGTGCATGTGTGGGTGTGTGAATTAAAGTGTGTGTACCTGTGTGTGTCTCAGGAGGCCATGTCAGTGGTCGGTCTGTCTCTGGAAGATCAGGATTCAGTTCTTCAGCTCGTGGCTGGAATTCTTCATCTGGGAAACATCAGCTTCAGAGAGGAGAACAACTATGCTGTGGTGGAGAGCCAGGACTGTGAGAAACCTCCTGACACTACAGGACACTGCATGACACTATTATACGACTGTCTTCATGTAACAGTGTTTTGTCTGTTTTTTATTACCACTAAGCCAATAAAATCTTTTGTCTCCTCGTCAGTCCTGGCCTTTCCGGCCTACCTGCTGGGGATCTCTCAGGATGGTCTCTGCAGTAAGCTGACCAGCAGGATTATGGACAGTAAGTGGGGCGGGAAGACCGAGTCCATCTCGGTGACCCTGAACACCGAGCAGGCCTGTTTCTCCAGAGACGCCCTGTCCAAAGCGCTGTACGCCCGACTCTTCGACTTCCTCGTTGATGTCAGTGCCTGCACAGTGCCTGCACACTTTCTTCTTTGTTCTTTAACTGCCGCTCATTCATGTTCCTGTTTCTGTGTCAGTGTATTAATAAAGCCATGCAGAAGGAGCAGGAGGAGCTCAACATCGGAGTCCTCGACATCTACGGCTTCGAGATCTTCCAGGTACAAACACACTTCCTGTTCCACTGCTTTGACAGACTTGTCCCGTTAGATTGTTCCTGCTGATTTGATGATCAACTACTCTGATTATTGATGAACTTTTTTACTTTTTTGTATTTTAGCAAAACGGTTTCGAGCAGTTTTGCATCAACTTTGTCAACGAGAAGCTGCAGCAGATTTTTATTGAGCTCACTCTGAAGGCTGAACAGGTGATATTGTTCTGTTTTTTAATAAATTGTGTTGAACGCTTCGTGCACAGATAACAAACAATTAATCTGTTACATGTTTAAAAGTCAAACGTGCTGGTTTAAGAAACGTTTTAAAATAACTTTGGGATTAGATTAATTTTGTGGTTGTTACTAGAGATGGACCGATCCGATATTACGTATCGGTATCGGTCCGATACTGACCTAAATTACTGGATCGGATATCGGAGAGAAATAAAAAATGTAATCCGATCCATTAAATATCAAAAAAACACCTCACAAAACTTGCGACACGGCGTAACTCGGCTCATAACCGTAGCAGTCGGAGCAGTGTGCATCACGTGATAGAGCGGCTGTGTGTATTTGTAGCCTCGCTACCAAACCAGCATTTCATCTCCGAGGAAGTTATCCCAGAGAGAAGTAAAGCAAGTGTGTAAGTTCATCTCTGAATGTTTGTAAAGCGTTCCCACGTTAAGCTTAACAACCGATATATGGAGTGACTGCCTCTCTCCCTCCCTCTCCTGCCGCTACTTCATGAAACTGATCAATGATCAGCTGATCGGCTTTTCTGTCGGGAGTCCGTCTCTCTTCTTTGTTTTTGGCCCACTTTGCACCAGAAAGAGGAAACCAGCGGCTGAACAACAGCAGCACGTTTAACCTTGATAAGCTGTTGTTAGAATGTATTTAATATTACTTTCTACACCAGGATCCTTTTCACGTAGCTGACGGCTGGTAACTGTGCAGGGGCGGATCTAGCAAAGTGTAGCCAGGGGGCCGATAGGGCATGAACAGGGAAAAGGGGCACAAAGACATACTTTTCTTTCTTATTCTCATTTAAAATGTCGAGCTTTTAATAAATAATTATCTGAATCTTACACCCAAAGTTTTAATCTGATGTAAAATGTATAGAAGTCCATTACTGTATATAGTAACTGTTAAGTCTAATATACCCTAGTAAGCTATAGTACTTTTTCCTTTGGGAAGGTACCATCTGTGCAGTCTGCAATTCTGTTGAAGAAAGATGTTGAATCTATTTAATTATTCTTGAAAAATAATTTATTTCTGTGCATTTTTTTTCACACTGCATCAAATTAAAGTTGATTACATCGATTAAGCATCATGAGGTGGAGGGTGGGGGGTGGTTCCCTATTTTCTTTTGCTGGGAGTTTGCAACCCTATTAGTTAGGTTGCTTAATATTTCTGCTAAGTACTCTTTAAAATACCAGAATAGGGAGGATGGAGCAGGTTTAAGTTTATTAGATTGATCAGTGTTGCTGAACTATAAAATATTTTGGGTGCAGTGTATTTTTTACATACAGGTATAACAGAATAGCTTTAGTGTTGTTGTTTATTTAAACTTGAGTATGAACTTATACAAAATGCAGCAAAAAACAGTTTTATTGATTAAAAAACACACTATATTGGATTCATATCGGTATCGGCAGATATCCAAATTTATGGTATCGGTATCGGACATAAAAAAGTGGTATCGTGCCATCTGTAGTTGTTACTAAGTTTAACGGATTCAGCCTGACTTTAAAACTACATAAAATATCAGTGGAAAACAGTTAATATCACATGACATTACAGGTGTTTATTGGACAAATCTTGATTCAACTACTTTCTGAGATGATGAACTTTGTCTTGTTGGTGTTACTTTCGTGCGAGGAATCCAAATGATAATTCTCCAGCTTCCTCCCAAGTGATTTTTGACCAGCACTGATTTAAAATAAATCCATCCATCTATACATACATATAATCCCCCCCAGTGTGTCCTGGGTCCTCCTCCTGGTGGGACATGCCCGGAACACCTCACCCAGGTGGCGCCCAGGATGCATCCTTGTCACCACCTCAACTGGCTCTGTTCGATGTGGAGGAGCAGCGGCTCTACTCTGAGCCCCTCCCAGATGGCCGAACTCCTCACCCTATCTCTAAGGGAGAGGCCAGCCACCCTTCGGAGGAAGCTCATTTCCCCTACTTGTATCTGCCATCTCGTTCTTTCGGTCACTACCCACAGCTCGTGACCATAGGTCAGGGTAGGGACATAGATCGACCGGTGAATTGAATCGACCGGTAACTTTTACACTCAGTTCTGTCTTCACCACAACAGACCAGTGCAGCGTCTACATCACTGCAGCCGCAGCAACAATCCGTCTGTCGATCTCCCGCTCCCTTCTCCCGATGAGATTCTGAGACCACCGATGTGAAAGCCTTCCAGCACTTGGCTACGAACAGAATCGGTGACAAAGGGCAGCTCTCTTTGCTCCTGCAAAGGTTGTGTAAAGATCAAATGGCACGTAGAAATGAGCCACACACCACATACTCCTACGGGGCTGCTGTGGGTATCCTAGTATACTCTCAGCTTTCTGCCTGTATGTTGGAGTTTCTCCCAGTGAACGAGAGGGTTTGTTCCCTGCACCTTCGGGTTGGGGAATGGGTCCTGACTGTCGTCTGCACTTATGTGCCAAATGACGGTTCAGAGTACCTGGACTTCTTAAAGTCCCTAGGTGGGGTGTTTGAAGCTGGTCCACCTGGGGACTCTGTACTACTGGGGAGACTTCAGTGCTCACGTGGGCAATGACAGCGAGACCTGGAGGGGGGTGACTGGGAGGAACGGCGTCCCAGATCTGAACCAGAGTGGTGTTTTGTTATTGGACTTCAGTGCAAACCACAGTTTGTCCATAACAAACACAGAGTGTCCATAAGTGCATGTGGCACTAGGAGGCTCTAGGCCGCAGGTCAATGATCGATTTTGTAATTGTATCACCAGACCTCGACCATATGTTCTGCACACTCGGGTAAAGAGAGGGACTGAGCTGTCAACTGATCACCACCTGGTGGTGAGTTGGATCAGGTGGCGGGGAGGACACTGGGAGGGTGAGCTGGGAACGCCTAGCAGAGGCCCCGGTCTGCGAGATCTTCAACTCACACCTCCGGCAGGTAATTCTCAAACCAAATAGTGGACACCAGAGGTGAGGGGAGCCACCAGGCTGAAGAGGGAGTCCTATTGGGCTTGGTTAGCCTGTCGGGCTTCAGAAGCAGCTGATAGGTACTAACAGGCCAAGAGGAATGTGGCTCGGGCAGTGGCTGAAGCAAGAACTCCAGTGTGGGAGGAGTTCGGAGAGGCCATGGAAAAAGACTTTCAGACTGCTTCAAAGAGATTCTGGCAAACGGTCAGGCAACACTGCTTCACTGAGTGAATTGGTTAAATGCAGAGAGTCATTTCCCTACAGGGGATTAATAAAGTATACAAAAAACAAAAACCTCAGGAGGGGAAAGCAGTGCTCTACCTGCTCTGTGTAAAGTGCGGGTGGAGCGCTGCTGACTTTGACTGATAACATTGTTGGACATACTTCAGGGACTTCCTTAAAATAAACAGACTAAATGTGAAGCTGAATGTTTCTGTTATGTCTGCAGGAGGAATACGTACAGGAGGGAATCAAATGGACTCCCATCGAATATTTTAACAACAAGGTGGTCTGTGACCTCATCGAGTCCAAACTGGTGAGTCAGCAAATCACTGAACACAACTAAATTTAACGAGTACTCCTCTCAATCTCTGTGTTTTTATTCTTATACAAACACTACTTTGACATTAATCATTTTTTACATCAGTAAAAACTGCAGCAGGATTTGCGCTCCATCGTAAGGGTCAGTTGGCCCCCGAGTTCATTCTGTCTGAGACAGGATTTAGCTCCACCCACTTCAACCCCACCTACCCTTTAGGTTGTTAATGTTTTTTGTCATTAGCCATCTTCTGGGATCTGGAGAGGGGTGGTCTGCTCATTTTATCATACTCCTGCAATTTTTACTAATGTAAAGGATTCATATCAAAGTGTGCGGTCTCTTAGCCCTCAGAGACCCTTAATGTTTCTTCATGAATGTGAGCAAAAACTACTTTTAAATACTCTAGGACAGGGGTGCCCAATCCTAGTCCTCGAGAGCTACTGTCCTGCAGCTTTTAGATGCATCCCTACTCCAACACAGCTGAATCAAATGGTTTGATGACCTCTTCAGCATGTCATCAAGTTTGGCAAAGGCCTGATAACAAGACATTCATTTGATTCAGGTGTGTTGGAACAAGGATGAATCTAAAAGCTGCAGGAAAGTAGCTCTCGAGGACTAGGATTGGGCACCCCTGCTCTAGGAACAACAAGTAGGCCTGCAGAGCGAGAGCGAAGTGCTCTAATAGGGTGATATGGTACTACAAGGTCATTAAGATAAGATGGGGCCTGATTATTTAAGACCTTGTATGTGAGGAGCAGGATTTTGAATTCTGGATTTAACAGGAAGCCAATGAAGGGAAGCCAAAACAGGAGAAATCTGCTCTCTCTTTCTAGTCCCTGTCAGGACTCTTGCTGCAGCATTTTGGATCAGCTGAAGGCTTTTCAGCGAGTTTTTAGGACATCCTGATAATAATGAATTACAGTAGTCCGGCCTGGAAGTAATGAATGCATGAACTAGTTTTTCAGCGTCACTCTGAGACAGGATATTTCTAATTTTAGAGATGTTGCACAAATGGAAGAAAGCAGTCTTACATATTTGTTTAATTCAGAGTAAGAATCTGCTTAGATACCATATTTCTAAGATTTTCAGGGCCGAGTACAATAACCTCAGTTTGATCTGAATTAAGAAGCAGAAAGTTAGCGGCCATCCAGGTCTTTATGTCTTTAAGGCATTCCTGCAGTTTAACTAATTGGTGTGTGTTACCTGGCTTCATGGACAGATAGAGCTGCGTGTCATCTGCATAGCAGTGAAAATGTATGCTAATCTAATGATGCTGCCTAAGGGAAGCATGTATAATGTAAACAGAATTGGTCCTCAAATATTACTCTCACTTTTGTGTTTATGGTGAAAATCAGGTGTTTTTAATTGACTATTCATGGGTGTTGAGTTTTAATTAAAAGATAAAGACATTTGCTCTTTACAAGCTTAAAAACAGTGTGTGGCTCGTTTGGCCTCTCGATGCAGCTATGATATTATCTGAGTACAGGTGAAATTTCTGCTGCTTGTAGGAGCTGAACTCACAGTTTTGAACAAACTATAAGTAAGACTATATAGAACCAAATTCAAACAGCTGTATTTTCAGTGAACACCCTGTGTTTCGCAGAATCCTCCTGGGATCATGAGCATCCTGGACGACGTGTGCGCCACGATGCACGCTAAAGGTGAGGGGGCGGATCAGACCCTGCTGCAGAAATTACAGGGACAGATTGGATCTCATGAACACTTCAGCAGCTGGAACAAAGGATTCATAGTCCACCACTATGCTGGAAAGGTCCTCACCTCACCTGTATACCTGTCAGAGTTTTTAATGACCACACCTGTCTGTGTTTACTGACCGCACCTGTGTCTGTGGGCAGGTGTCGTATGATGTCAGCGGGTTCTGTGAGAGGAACAGAGATGTGTTGTTCAATGACATCATCGAGCTGATGCAGAGCAGCGAGTTGTAAGTACTCTGTGCATGGATGTGGGCGGCTTTTAGGAGCGTGGTTCCTCTCTATCAGCCCCTGATGCAAAACTGCAGTGAATAAACGCGTCATCTTTGTCAGGAATTCTGTTGTCAGCAGAGATGGGCAGTGTTACTGTAATCTGATTACTTTTTTTAAAGTAATGAGTGACGTAAGGATTTGACATTGCAAAAAAGTAATTAGATTACTGTTCCTTTCCCGTTAGCATGCTGTGTCACTGCATTACTAAACGGTGATTTTGTTTGTGAGAGTGTCATGACAATGACGTACGAGTGTGTTGCGTCCGTGGTAATAGGCGTGTGCAGATCAACAATGGAGTGATGGAGGGAGTATGACCATGCAGCATTTAAAGCGTGGAAGTAATCACATTACTTTGAGTTTGATTCAGTAAAAAGTGGCACAAACATTAGCGCCTGCTGTACACTCAGCGTGGGAAGAAAACTTCTTTCTGAATCTGAGCGAGCAGCGAGCACGCTGCCACGGGAATGTGACATTCACAGAGAAACCCCCGGATCCTCCCACGGACATGACCGCTGTGGGCAAACCTCCACCCGCCCCACTCCTGCTAAACACCTGACAATAGACTTAAGAGCTGCTAAAGTCTTTGATTTTATTTATTTCTGTTGTTTTTCTGTTGTTTCCATTTGAAAGAGTGAGTGTAAACACAAAACATGATTTTATTTTATATGCTGGAACATGCAGAACATAGGTTTAAATGTTAAACACATTTGTTCAAGTCAAAGACTGCTGCATATAATTTATTTTTTGCTTGATGCATAAAGTTAAAAGATTAAAACTAATAAAATGAAAAAGAGACTTTTACATTTGATTCAGTTTTATGATGGATTATGCAGAAAAAATAGAATTGTACTAAAAGGTCTATTGTTTTATTACGTATTCAGGTTGTTTTATTTATTATTATTTTTATTATTTCTATTTTTATTAATCAGTGATAAAAAATAATTAAGCTGTGTGCGTGTGCATGTGTGTGTGACACAATGCCTTCTCTGTGGTGTGTTTGTGGGCAGTCCGTTCATCAGAGCTCTGTTCCCTGAGAACCTGGAAGCGGAGAAGAGAGGGCGACCGACCACCGCTAGCAGTAAGATCAAGGTGAGAAAGCTGGAGGTTAGACCTCCACTAAGAATTCAAATAACAGTAAAATAAGCAGCTTTACCAGGTGTGGTTCTCATGTGTTTTCCCTATCCTCTAGAAACAAGCTAATAGTCTGGTGCAGACCCTGATGAAGTGCACCCCCCACTACATCCGCTGCATCAAGCCCAATGAAACCAAACGCCCCCGGGACTGGGAGGAAAACCGGGTCAGACACCAGGTGGAGTACCTGGGTTTGCGAGAGAACATCAGAGTCCGTCGAGCTGGATATGCTTACAGACGAGTCTTCAATAAGTTCCTGCAGAGGTCGGAGGTCAAATATGGTTAGGATGTTTAAGCTAATGGGACAGAGTTAAGGTTCTAACTCAGACTGCCGTGCTGTAGGTACGCCATCCTGACGAAGGAGTCCTGGCCTCAGTGGAGAGGTGACGAGCGTCAGGGAGTGCTGCACCTCCTCAACTCGGTCAATATGGACCAGGATCAGTTCCAGCTGGGCAAGACCAAAGTCTTCATCAAAGCTCCAGAGTCGGTAAGAAAAGCTCAGCAAGTGGTTTAACTGCAATCAGGAACGCTGAGATTCAGCGCGCCTGAGGTAGAACCTGGTACAGGATCTCAGCGCTGTGGTTCGCTGTGACCCACGGTCATCTTGGCCTGTCAGGGTCTGGCTCTGTCTTTAGTTTGTCATAATGGTGCTGTTTCCTCTCTCCAGCTCTTTCTGTTGGAGGAGATGAGGGAGAGGAAATATAACGGGTATGCTCGCGTCATCCAGAAGGCGTGGCGCAAACACATTGCTGTTCGCAAATACGTCAAGATGAGGGAGGAAGGTAAGATTGTTTTTGATAGATGGGTTAAAAACTCTGAATTTGAGTTTGTTTTCAGTAACTTTTAATTCGTGTTTCCTCTAGCCTCTGATGTTGTGCTGAACAAAAAAGAGCGCCGCAGAAACAGCATCAACAGGAACTTTGTGGGTGATTATATCGGGACCGATAACCATCCTGAGATCAGACAGTTTGTCGGCCGCAGAGAGAGAATTGATTTTGCTGACGTCGTGGTGAAATATGACCGCAGATTCAGGGTAGGAACCCAACCTAAAAGGAAAACCGCAGGCCTACAGCAGATCTAATGGTTCTCTTCTCCTGTTTTAACACATCCTCGGCTGGAGAGTGTTTACCATCATGTCTGATAGAGAGTCCCTGAACCATCCTTTCCTCTCTGAAATGTTGCTTTTTCTGTTGTTCCGCAGTCTGTGAAGAGAGACCTTATCCTGACACCAAAGTTCCTTTACATGATTGGTCGGGAGAAGGTGAAACACGGTCCGGATAAAGGTCAAATCCAGGAAGTTCTCAAGAGGAAGATTGAGATCAACAAAATCCAGTCTGTTTCTCTGAGGTATACCATCAGAACTGGGAAAAACTGCAATTAGAACCAAAGAAAATGGCAGCAGAGCCAGATTAGTACTGTCCACTGGGTCGAAAAGTACAACTGGAAATAGAACTTATAACAGCACCAGAAGATTAAGCTATTAGAAGATAGCAATTGTTGTATAAAGTTCAAAATATTGCTGCCTTTCTCTGACCTACCTTTCTGTTTGTTAGCACTCTTCAGGATGACTTCTTCATCATCCACGAAGAGGAGTACGACAGCGTTCTTCAGAGTGTCTTTAAAACGGAGTTTCTGAGTCTGCTGGTCAAACGTTATGAGGACAAAACACAGAGGAAGTTGCCACTAAAATTCAATAACCTGTAAGTTTTAAACACGATCTGTCGTTCTCCAGCATATCTCATGCACTGTATTTAAAAATGAAGCTAGCTGCCATGGCCTCACCCTTTGGGCACCCATGGTTTAAAGTCTCCTGATGAGCATTTTCACTGTTGCCATTTTGGTGTTTTGAAACTAGATGAGACAATCAAGGAGTCAAACTGCACAACCAATGAATGTAGTTCCTATTAAAGGAAATGCGCTGAGAAACCAACACTTAAACCCGGGTTTAAAAATGAGTAATCAGACCTGACGGGTACTATAGAACACTCCCTCTATCTCTACCCTTCTCTCTCCGTTCAGCCTGGAGTTTAAGGTGAAGAAGGGTGGCTGGGGTCCGTTCAGCTCCTCGGGATCCAGACAGATCCAGTTCCAGTTGGGTCAGGGTGACGAGGCAGTCCTGAAGCCCAGCGGAAAGGTCCTGCAGGTCTCCATCGGACCGGGTCTGCCCAAAAACTCCCGTAAGTTGTGACTTGACTTAGTCACCAACGTAACCTCCTGTCCACTCGGCATTACTTCCTGTCTTTTTGCTGTCTAGGTCCCACCCGGAAAGACAACCGCAAGAGCCGCTACATGGGAAACCGTGCTCCACCCAGTAACCAGCAACACTCGGGTATCAGCAAAAACCACGTTTCACATGTTTTCAGGACTTCTTAGAAGACTTCTGGTTTTTGACGTTTCTTATTCTCATCAGCATCTCGCTCCAGAGGGGGTGGAGCCCCGAAGGAGGGCAGCGCCTACTCCAGAGGCTCATTGCTGAGACAGCAGTCTAGCATGGAGCAACCTACCCTGCCCCGGCTCCAGAACCAGCGTCGCCATGACAGTCGTCCCCGTCAAAACCAGGATATGGGCTTTATGGATGTTCCTGATCAGGGTGCCGCAGGGTGAGACCGCTTGGAGTGACCCAGTTTTATGAAATGACTATGGTCACCAGTATGACCAGTAAATGGACCATCCGGACCATCCCGGTTCCTTAAATGTTTGTTGTCAGTAATCCCTGATTCTCACCTGTAGGGTACACCGGCGCCGTTCAAAGGAGGTGAAGCCTCCTCCCGGAGCAGGTCGGCCCAAACCGAAGCCCCGAACTCCTCACTGCAGAGCTTTGTACGCCTACGATGCCCAGGACACAGATGAGCTTAGCTTCAATGCTCAGGACATCATTGAGATAGTCACTGAAGGTAGCCCACCTTGTATTGACGTTACTAGATATCACACACCTTGTTAAGCAAGAGTAAATTTAGTTACACTGTTGTACTAAAACGAAGAGGGATTTTTTTTTTTTCATCCAGAATCGTAGTTCCCACAAAGACCCTGCCCGGTCGTAGTTCCCACAAAGACCCTGCCCGGTTGTAGTTCCCTTGCTTACCTTAATGTTTTTCCTACGCATTGTTTTTCCATTTCCGCAGATCCATCTGGTTGGTGGTTTGGTCGCTTGCGGGGCAGAGAGGGGATGTTCCCTGGAAACTATGTGGAGAAGATCTAGACCTCGAATCCAGGGGTCAGAGGTACTAACCTGCTGCTGCAGCTGGGGTCATAGGTCATAGGAGCTTTCAACACATCGGTTGAGAGCTAAAAGGAGGCTGACTGCTAAGATGGCGCGCTAACAAACAGCCGCACTGTACCCAGAGGTGAAAGGTCAGGGTGTGGTGTGCCGACATATTGACTCCTGGACTCCTGATGTCCCGTTAACGCTGCATACAGGTTACACGTCCCCACAAAGCTTCATTTTCACAGTGTCCTCGTGTGACTTCAGTCTCTGATCATCTCAGGTGGAGCCCCGTATATCTGACAGTTTATTGGTGTCCTCATTCTGACAGACTGCATATGGTAGATTTTTATATTCTAGTTCAAAGACTTTCCATCTTTCTGGTCTACAAGAGATGGAGCGAGAGGATGGCAGCAACGCCTGCTAGTGGCAGGAGGCTGCATTATGGCTTAGAGTTGATGGTTAACCAGTGTTGTACAAAAATGTGAATAACTAGTTTAGCCAGGTAGTATTTATGAGGCCGGTCAGTGAGGACAGCAAGGTTTATTCATCTGAAGTCCCTCCAGTGCCCCCTGCAGCCTGCAGTGTTTATTACAGCCCTGAAATAAAACAAAGTGAACAGTGGCGGATTTAAAGCCCTCTACAGTATTGACATTAACAGAGCAGATGAACAGACCCTGAACGTCACACAGGAGCTTTGATATACAAATAAATGTATTTTATTTGTCTCATCATTAAAACTGAAATATTTTTACCTGAAATAAACGGATGTAGATGATGAATGTTCAGCTGTGGTTTCTGTTGGGATGAATGTTTCAGCTGGAGCCTATCCTGAATCAGCAGCTTACCTGAGCTGATCGTCACACCTGGAACACCTGTTTTTTTGTTTTGTTTTGTTTTGTTTTGTTTTTGACTTTTTTCTTTACTTTTTCTGATTTTTATTTCTTTTTCTTGTTTTTAAAAAACTTTAGATTTTC
Organism: Oreochromis aureus; assembly: GCF_013358895.1. Classification (NCBI taxonomy): domain Eukaryota; kingdom Metazoa; phylum Chordata; class Actinopteri; order Cichliformes; family Cichlidae; genus Oreochromis; species Oreochromis aureus. The sequence continues at coordinate 38,867,447 of NC_052952.1, forward strand.
AATTATAATTTGGATTTTTTTCTTAATGTAAAACTTTAATTCATTTTTTTAATAATCTGTCTATTTTTTTTTTTTTAAATCACACAAAAACAGCAGAACACTACATTACCCAGAGTCCTTTTGATCAAGCGGGTTGTGCTAGTTTTAGGTACAGTTGGAAGAGATTGGCTCATCCATCCTGTAGTGTCTCTGTTGTTTTACACCAAAAGGAAAAACTGAATAATATGTGAGAAATGTCAGAATAACTCTGAGACTGGAACCTCACACAGTAGGACGAGTTGTAATAAATGAATAAATCTTGCAGCTTGTGCAGGTTGTTTTGCATGTTTATTAAAAATGACTTTGTTAAATTTTGATGGTGACCATAAAGTGGTTTAAGCAACATTTCAGGTATTTATGTGAATCACAAATTGCACAACTTTGTCTTCCTGTCATGTCAGAGTGGAGGTAAACACACTTTTGAAATAGGTTTTGCAACTAAAGCAGTGTTCATTGTACAAATATGTTTTCAAAGATTACCCTGAGCTCATTCTGATTAACCTGCTGCCCCGACTTTGATCACACTCTGACATAGAAATTGAACATCTCATCACAGTAGATGTCTTTCTGAAAGTGCTGTAACTAAGTTTAAGAATATAATCCACCCACTGTTATCATCTTCAATGCCCTGTACCAACATAGAGCAGAGCAGCTACCTGAACGCTACTCCAACAGAGGTCGATTATCTTGTTAATAATTTTACCTCCTCACTACGTACGACTCTGGATACTGTAGCTCCTGTGAAAACTAAGGCCTCAAATCAGAAGTACCTGACTCCGTGGTATAATTCTCAAACACGTAGCCTAAAGCAGATAACTCGTAAGCTGGAGAGGAAATGGCGTGTCACAAATTTAGAGGATCATCATTTAGCCTGGAGAAATAGTTTGCTGCTTTATAAGAAAGCCCTCCGCAAAGCCAGAACATCTTACTATTCGTCACTGATTGAAGAAAATAAGAACAACCCCAGGTTTCTCTTCAGCACTGTAGCCAGGCTGACAAACAGTCAGAGCTCTACTGAGCCAACAATCCCTTTAACGTTAACTAGTAATGACTTCATGAACTTCTTCACACATACAGTTATCCCTCTTCTTCATAATAAATCACAGTGTAAGCATGGATTATTAATAACCACCATCCCCTCCTTAAAAGAAATCAGGGTTCACCTGATGTCAAGCGTCTGCTGTCAGGCTGAGTCGTGGACGTTTCTTTAATGAGCTTTTTATTGTTATGCTCCTGCTGCAGCTCAGCAGCAACACTGCTGCAAGCTAAAGGTGCTGATTCACTCAGACTGAGCTCGAACATCCAGTTCACTCTTGCAGAAATGGCTGTGTGGACATTAAAAAGACATTTAAAGGAGAGAAGGAACGAACGACTGCTGTGAGAAGACAGGTGTGCTTCATGTGGATTGAATGATCTACCACTGCCTTTACTGCCGCCTAAAGCCTAGTATCTCTGTTTGAATGAAAGCAGATGATATTCTCAGCTCGACAGCAAATATAACATCTGTCAGTGAGCTCTGTTACAGCAGCTGTTTGTTGGTTGTTAACAGCTTCTTCGTTGGTGTTTAATGAACAGTGATGAGAGCCTTGTTTGTGACAAATGCACCGACTCTGTGAACACTGAGAATCTGCACCAATTCAAAGCTGTTTGGGATGCTGATTGGCAGAGGACATTTTTGCTTTGTTTGATGTTGATATATCCAGCATCAGATTTTTCTGTGATGCTGGATATATTCTCTCAGCTGTGACCTACGGTCAAAGCGGGGGTCTCAAACTCGGGGCCCAGGGGCCATGTGCGGCCCACGTCACCCCTACTTACAAGGGATCGGCTGCGTTAGCTCAGTGACAGAGTCAAACACTCATGTGTACAGTTATGTATTAAATACGAACACAGGGACAGCAGCAGTGCTGCCACGTGTGTGCACAGACAGACAGGACCAGTGTGTTTATTTGGTAGATCAATGAAAGGCTTCAGTTAAGAGGGCGGAACAAACATTTGTCTCATTATAAAATATTTGAAATTTTAAAAAAACAAATCATTTTAGGAAATATTTGTTATTGTTGTTTGTTTGTTTGTTTTGAACTATTTGAACACTAAAGTGGCCCTCCAATGAGACGACACACAACAAATCCAGCGTGCCCAGATTAACACGGTCAGATTTGATTTTGTAATAGAAAATTTCTATTATTCTCATTTAGAGTATTTAAGTGCGTATGCATATGCTTAGTTGTGACGCTGTAATAGACTGTTCAGTGAAAGTTTTTAAAACTAGATGAACTTGTTTCAGCCTCAGCTGCTGGAGAAGACAACTCCCTTTACAAGTGCTGATAACGCCAAAGGCACAAAACAGCGCACCCCTTGTCCGGTTTCATAGCGAGGCGCGTGATGTGTGGTATCATTAGTTTGTAACTTCCTCCCTGTTCCTTGGAATGCATAAAGGAGTGGGAGCACCACTTCTGTTTCACAGCTGCCATGACTGAACTGTGATGTTTGATGTGTGTTGGCTCTCCTACATGCATGCAGTAATAAAACAGCTTGACCACAGTGACCATGTTGCAGACCACTCTTTTTACAGAAAACTCCAAAACAATTTCACCACTATTAAAGTGTCTACATGGATCCACACCACAGAGTTTAAAGTTTTTGGAGAGCGAGTACGTTAACTCTGATTTAAAACCAAATCTGTCTGGAGTTGATAATTTATTAACGCTAACTATTCAACTCTCACAGAGTATTTTATTTTAACTACATAGGAGTTATCTTCTAATTCATTGCAAATTGTGTCAATTTTACTGTTCTGAACTTTTACAAATTCCTTTGGAAATAAACATTTATTAAAAAGAGACGATGTTTTTGTGAAAAACCTTTGTTTTGAACTGTGCACCACATGTTCTGACTTTCATTAGAATATTGTTTATCACAGGGTCTGACAGAGGTGAGCTGGTCAGTGCAAATAACAGCACGCTCATTACTCTTTTCTTCAATACAATATGAACGTCCTCCATTCATCACTTTGTGGAACTCTAACTTGCCCCCATATCCCACCTTCCCAAGCATATCCTGTGTGCAGATTCAATAAAAATTAGTTGTGCACTAATTAATTGCACAAATAATCTGGTAATTAATTGCAGCACAGTAGAAAAAAGAATCATTTTTGAGCCGTAACGTGTTTTGTATTTTCCGAAAAGACAGTTCCAGATATGAATCCATTGCCCATATTTTAAGCCAATATCAGAACACGTTTGCTAAAATGGTGCTCTCTCAAACAACTGAAGAACACAGACAACAGTTAATGCCGAACTAAATTTAAAACGGTCTAATTTTTACCCAAACCGTGTGCACAAACCTCTGCAGGGATCTAAATGTCGACCCAGAGTCAGCGCTTCTGCTGTTTGCTACATCAGTTTTTGTGGTTTTCAGGCTTCAAGAAGCATCATTATGCCAACAATATAAACATTGTTTTAGGTGTATTTGAGTTAGCCAAAAACTTGACTGAATTTTCATATACAAGCTGTTTTCCAACGTCCAACGTCCTCTATTTGCCTGCAAACAACAGATTTCAGGGATCAGCGAGGCTAATGCCTTTCACACCGCTTTGTCTCAACTCAAAAAAGCCACACAAGTAAAAGATAATAGTAATAATTTTTTAAAATGAGGGGGCGGAGTCTGTGAATTTATTTTATTAGTGTCATAGCCCCTTTAGAAGTTCAGAGTTCAAGAGTTCGTGTTTTCATTGTAACGCCTCCAGATTTGATATAGAAACACTCGATTTTAACTACAATTATTTTACACCTCAGACTTACATTTAAAGACGGTGACTCTACTGTGAGTCAAATTAAAGTACTAACACCAACACATTTAACACTTTTGCTGTGCAGCAGTGGCTCACAGTTAACTTTGAGAGCCCAGCTTTAAAGGCTGCAGTGAGAAAAATGAAATGTGAGTCCGGCTGTTGTTGGCGCCGTTTCACCGCGTCTTTGAGTCGTTTGTCCTGTCAGACACAAACACAGCAGACTGAGGCAGCACGAGTTCATATTTCCCAGCTTTAATCAGGTCATTGAAGGGCTCATAACCTTTCGGCATCCCGACCGTCACGCGCCCATGTTTACAGAAGGGTTATGCGAGTGCGTGAGGCTGCCGTAGGTGTCTGCAGAGCTGCCTGTTTCAAACTGGAAGTTTGTTTCCGGTTGTCACGTGTTTTTGTTTATTTTTGTTAATAAACATTTAGTGACCAACAACTAAACAAACAAATAGATAAACCTGAACACATCACTGGATTATCACACCTGTTTACGTAAATAACACAATGACCTTAATGGGGACGTGTTTGTTCGTCTGCAGGACGATGCAGAACCACAAACAACCTGTGTGACGGTGCCTCGCAGGAACCACCGAGCACTCGCTGACGTCTGTACATCAGAGCGGTGTCCGGCTGAGGCTCCTGCAGGAGAGCACGTCACCTCTGACGTTGATGACATCATCATTACTGGAAGCATGGAGTGGTGGAAGAAACAGGAAGCAGAATAATTAGAAGACAAAGTACACTGGAGGTCATACAGGTTTGAAATAATCGGGGTTTCTAACACGTTTCTGTGGAGACCTTGCGCCTATGGTTCACTCTTTTACTTCCTGTCTGAACCATCGTGCCGCGATTGGTTAAAGACGCAAATGAAGGACGGCAGCTGATGATGCGTTGGTTTCGGCGCTGTAAGTGGAAATACGCTTCAGGGCCGCGGGCCGTAGATTTCCCAGCACAGGGACCAACGAGCTTCAGCGCACGCTCTGCCCCACGCCTCCACAGTTTGAAGCTTCATCACGATTACTGTGAAATTCTAGCTTCATACATCAAATACGTCACAAAACCCTTTGCTCTCAGTCCTGCTGCAGGTGAGGGTCACTGAGACCGTTACCATGGTTACTGACGCAGTTTTACCTGTTTTCTGGACACACCGAGTTAAAAAAAGAAAAAAGGCCTATTAGAAGAAAAAAGTAATCAGATTACATCACACTGAGACTGCTCATGTAATCATCAGTAAGAAACTGGTCACGTGGTCCCTGCGAACGGGACGCGAAGCTTAAGTGTTTTGGTTCAAAGGCGATCCGTACACGGGTCCTGACAAGCCACGCCCACCGCACGTTTCTGTTTCGCGTACATTTCTCAGCTGAAAGCTGCGAGTCACAGACAAGCCGATCGTTTGTTAGCAGCTAACAGCTAACGGAGCAGATGGAGGAGTTTCTGACGAGCTGTCAGCGGGCCGTGAAGGTAACACACACACACACGGGTTAGCCTGTTAGCTCGCGCTGCTGCAGAATGACTGGCACTGTTTACATCATGTGACAAGGTCCGAGCACTAATCGATAGTTTGCACAAGTCTGTGGAGCTGCACACGTCAACGACCGGAAACGCAGCTGTGGGTGTGAGTGAGGCTGTCAGCCGTGAGGTCAGGTGAGACACACCTGAAGTCAGGATCACCACTGCTATAGTTCTTCTGGTGTCCAGCAGAGGCAGCAGTAAGGAGGGGCACGTTTCTATAACTTTACTGTTCTCCTCCAAATTGAATGCAGTTTTATTAAAACAGAACCAAATCATCCCATACACTGATGTACTGTAAGGTAAAGACGTTACAAAGAAAATGGAGAAAACCCCAACAATCATGTGACCCTCTATGAGCAAGCGCTTTGATGACAGTGGGAAGGAAAAACGCCCTTTTAACAGGAAGGAACCTCCAGCGGACCCAGGCTCAGGGAGTGGCGGGGCCATTTCAACACATTACTGCAGTTTAACAGTAAATGTTTTTACTACAGTAGAAACAAGAAGCCTCTCGATGTTAATGCCAGCATTAACCCAAGCACAGATGACCTGCTGTCTCTGAGCAGATGTTACAAGACTGTGGACGTTAAATAAGTCTGCGTTTAGATTCATTAGTCTCAGGTGGCTTCAAATGATTTTTGGTGGTTTCAGGTTGTACCAGATGCTTCCAGTTGATTCTGGTGGTGCTGGGTTGTGTCTGGTGGTGCCGGGTTTTATCAGGTGGTGCTGGGTTGTATCGGTATGTTAGGAGCTCTGTTCTTTGTTCCCCAGTTGAGCTCGGACCAGGTCGGCCCAGGGTTCCATGTTGTCCTGGGAAATGAAGCTTGCGACATTGACTCTATGGTATCTGCCCTGGCCTATGCCTACTTCCTGTCTAAGGTAAGCCACAGTCCAATCAGCTGCCAGTACAGGTAATGAACTTGGTTGCCTGAAGTCTCTCTCTCCCTGTCAGACTGCACCCGGCGAGATGCTCGTTCTGCCGCTGCTGAACATCCGTCAGTCAGAGCTGCGGCTGCGCTCGGACAGCGTCTTCCTGCTGCGCCAAGCTGCCCTGTCTCTGGACCTCCTCATCTTCAGGGACCAGCTGGACCTGCGAGCGCTGCAGCGAGCCAGCCGCCTGCGGCTCACGTTGGTCGACCACAACGTGCTGCCCAGGTAACACCTCGCAGGTGATCTTGCACACCTGAGTGGTGATCACATCTGTCTTATCATCCTGTCTCTGCTACAGTTCAGACAGCGACCTAGAGGAGGCGGTTGCAGAGGTGATCGACCACCACCAGCTAGAGAGGGAACCCTCCCCCACCTGTCCTGTTACCGTGGAAACAGTGGGATCCTGTGCTACCTTGGTGACAGAGCGCATCATTCAAAAAGCTCCAGAGATCCTGGACCTGCAGCTCGCTCACCTGCTTTATGGTACACACCTGCCAGACACACCTGGTGTTACTGAGAGTTCACAGGTTATTGAATACATGAATGGCTTATTTGAAGAGTTTCAGTCAGGTTTCAGAGCTCATCACAGCACAGAAACAGCTTTAGTGAAGGTTACAAATGATCTTCTTATGGCCTCTGACAGTGGACTCATCTCTGTGCTTGTCCTGCTAGACCTCAGTGCTGCGTTCGATACTGTCGATCATAATATCCTATTAGAGCGATTAGAACATGCTGTAGGTATTACAGGTACTGCACTGCAGTGGTTTGTATCATATCTATCTAACAGACTCCAATTTGTGCATGTAAATGGAGAGTCCTCTTCACACACTAAGGTCAATTATGGTGTTCCACAGGGTTCAGTGCTAGGACCAACTCTGTTTACATTATACATGCTTCCCTTAGGCAGCATCATTAGAAGACATAGCATAAATTTTCACTGCTATGCAGATGACACGCAGCTCTATCTGTCCATGAAGCCAGGTAACACACACCAATTAGTTAAACTGCAGGAATGTCTTAAAGACATAAAGACCTGGATGGCCGCTAACTTTCTGCTTCTTAACGGTGCAATAGACTCACAATACTTGAAATGTGCAATTCCCTTGTATTCTTATTCCTATTTATTGTATTTATCCATTTTGTATACTCTGTATTTATATATGTGTATATATGGTATATTTCTGCTCATATTCTGTAACTTCTGTCGGTGCTGTGCTTTTGGAAACCAAATTTCCCGGAGGAACCCACCCGAGGGATTAATAAAGTTTTATCTAATCTAATCTAATCTTAATTCAGATAAAACTGAGGTTATTGTACTCGGCCCTGAAAATCTTAGAAATATGGTATCTAAGCAGATTCTTACTCTGGATGGCATTACCCTGGCCTCCAGTAACACTGTGAGGAACCTTGGAGTCATTTTTGACCAGGACATGTCCTTCAACGCACATATTAAACAAATATGTAAGACTGCTTTCTTCCATTTGTGCAACATCTCTAAAGTTAGAAATATCCTGTCTCAGAGTGACCTTAATGACCTTGTAGTACCATATCATTCTGTTAGAGCACTTGGCTCTCACACTGCAGGCCTACTTGTTGTTCCTAGAGTATTTAAAAGTAGAATGGGAGGGAGAACTTCCTTCTGCCGGAGGTTTCTTCCTGTTAAAAGGGAGTTTTTCCTTCCCACTGTCGCCAAAGTGCTTGCTCATAGGGGGTCATACGATTGTTGGGTTTTCTCTTTATGTATTATTGTAGGGTCTACCTGTATAAATAAAACTGAACTGAATGAACCTCGTGTGTCTGAAGTGTGGGTTGTCTGTCTTGGTCTGCAGCTGCCATTGTGGTGGACTGCGTGGACATGTCACCTGCTGCAGGTAAAGTCACTCCCAAAGACAGTCAGTACGCTGCAGTGCTGGAGAACCGATTCCCTGCTCTACCACCGAGAGGCGCTCTCTTCCAGGAGCTGCACAAAGCCAAGTTGGATGTCTCAGGTCTGTTTCTGAGAACTCAGTCATAACTGAGAACACACCTGCACAGGTAGAACAAAGTCTGGACTCACCTGTGTTCGTTACTCCTCAGGTGTGGATACACCGCAGATTTGTACTGTTTCCTTCATAGTTTTTATTACAGTATTCAATGGAGTATTGTTTTAGTATTGCAGTTTTACCGTATTTAGTGTAATATTTTTTTAATTGGACTATTTGACGCTGTACTTTGTCCGCAGGTCTGAACACAGAGGAGATGTTGTTGAAGGACATGAAAGCCGTTTCAGGAAGTTTGAATCTCTCAGTTTCTGTTATCTACATCTCACTGCAGGTCAGTACTGCACACTGTAATACAGTCATACTAATAAGCTGCAGTGACACCAGTCTGCCACCAGGTGGCACCAGAGCCACAGTACACCTGAGGAGACGGGCTGCTGAGTTGTTTTTGTTTTTGTTTTTTTTTGTTTTTTAACCTTTATTGAAAGAAATTTTCATATACAAAACAAGTCAAGGAAACAGACCAGAATTGTAACAATTTACATTATAAAGATGGTGAAGCAAGTCATTATAGCTTTACAGGGAGAAAATAAAAGTTTCTAGGGTAAAGTGATAAGGAACAGAGACCTTTTGACACAAGCAGAAAAATTAGAATAGCAAGTATTTTGTGATTTTACAGTATAGTACAGCAGTTTTGTTTTGTTTTTTTTATTCATATTTGAAATAAGCTTAAGTGACTTAAAATATTGACAAAAGTAATTCAAGAAGACGGTAAACACAGGAGAGGCATTCTTCCACTTACATGAATGAATAAAAAACTTACACAGCACTATTACAAAACTGACAACATCTGAGATTTCAGAATCCAGATTGTCCATAAAGTCAAGAACATCCTCAGATGTGAAGGAAGGTATATTGGAAATTCTGAGTGAAACCCAACAGAGTATTTCAAACCAAAAAGCATCAACATACTGACGAGGGAAAAATAGATGCTCTAATGTTTCTGGATCCGAAGAACAGAAAATTAAACCTTTTATACAGGAATTCTCCAACTGGATAGATGCTGAAGTGTTTCTTTCATTTTAGGCACAGGTGGGTATTTTAAGTAAAAAGAAAATGACTTTTCTGTCAACATGCTACCAAGGTCATGTCTGACATTGACATTATAGTTGCAGAATACTATTTGCTTACAGGTATTAGAGATGAACTTATTATTAAATTGTTTGTCCTTTATTGAGGTATTACCTATCGTCAGTGAAGGTAAGCATGTTCTTATTAGTGAATACTTTAAAGTATTTACGATAAGATTTAACAACGGTGTGGGTATCGCTTTACAAACCTTATTATAATTATTAAATGAAACGTCTAATTTATGTTTATCAATAAATTCTTCGTAAGATAGCAAGTTTCCGTTTTTATCAAGCAGATCAACAACAAAACGTACACCTCTGTCATACCAGTCTGATTTAAATAAGGATTCTTATTGATGCCTACAACCCTGTTATTCCTCAACACAGAATTGTGGGTGAAAATTAGTTTCCCAAAATTCAAAGCTTGCTTATAGAAACTAGACAACTTAAGAGGAATCTTAGATATTTCATAATCCCATCTGAGCAAAAAATCTAACCCCCGACCTTATTAAAGAGTTTGTTTGGAATATGGTCCCACATAGATTGAGGAGGAAATGCAGTCTTTTAACCATCTGAGCCTGAATGCAGCGATAATGGATTCAAAGTCTAAAGCTTTCAAGCCCCCATTTTCATAGTCTTTAACTAATTGTGATTTGCGTATATAATGTATTTTATTCTTCCAGATAAAGCTGAATATAATAGAATTGGACAGTTTAATCATTTTAGGAGATGTAAAAATTGAATAACAGGAGTATATGAGTCTTGAAAGTCCTACTTTAGACAGTAAGATACGACCTAATATGGATAAATTACGTGTTAACCAATGATTAAATATTTTTTTAACTACATTTAATCTGGGAGTTATGTTATTATTCTCTCCATCATTAATATTCTTACTGATTATTAAACCAAGGTCCTTTACCTCCTCTTTTACTGGAATATTGTTAATAATACTTTGATTACAGCTGTGTACAGCTAAGATTTCACATTTTTTAAGGTTTAGTGTTAAGACGGATGCTTTGAGAATGAAAGGATTTTATTAATTGCAGTAGAGACCATATTTACATTCCTTAGAAATAAGGCAGTGTCATCAGCAAATTGACTAATTTTAAATTCTTTATCAAGAATTTTTATGCCTTCCAGATCTGAACAGAGTTTGATATAAATGGCATTTCTGCTGCAACAATAAACAATAACGGGCTAATAGGGCATCCCTGCCGAATGCCACGATTAATTTTAAAACTATTAGAAAACCCTTGATTGAGTGCAATACTACTTGTTATATCTCTGTACAACATTTTCACTACACTAACAAACCCACAGCCTCCAGAGCTTTAAATAAAACATTATGCTCCAAAGAATCAAAAGCTTTAAAGAAATCAAGAAATAAAATGAGGCTATCATGAGGAATTAAATGATTGTAATCCAACATATCTAATACTAAACGGGTATGATGATGGATATGACGTCCTTTTATAAAGGCGGACTGTGTCGCATCTATTATTTGAGTTATTCCTGTTTTTAATCTGTTGGCAGAGACATGAGCTAACAATTTGTAATCACAGCAAAGAAGTGTGATAGGCCTCCAATTATCTAAAAGGACAGAGTCCTTGTTTGGTTTAGGAAGTAAAGAAATTATTCCTCGTTTCATAGTTGGAGATAGCATCTGATCATTTATACATTCATTAAAAACCTCTAGTAATAAATCTTTAATGTCACTCCAAAAATATCTGTAAAATTCAATTGTGATTCCGTCGGGACCTGGTGATTTACCACTCGCCATTTGGGAAACAGCAGCATCCAATTCAGCTAAAGAAATTTCAGACTCATTGAGATTTTTAAAGTGTGTGTCAATTTGAGGAATATTTTCATGGATAGAGCTAAAAAACAGAATTGGTTTCTGAGCTGGAATAATTTGTAGTGTAGAGGGCTGAATAGAACTCTGTAATATAGTTGTTTATAGTCTGTTGGTCCTCAGTCAGGGTATTATTAATTTGTAACTTTGCTATAGTTTTTTTTGTTTGTCTAGTTTTCTCCAGATTAAAGAAACAAGTAGAATTCTTGTCCCCCTCCTCAATCCATGTAGCCCTTGAACGAATGAAGGCACGTTTTGCTTTGTCTATAAAAAGTTCATCTACTGCAGCTGGTTTAGTTCTGTAGAGTTTTCCTCTGTCAGATGTGATAAATTCCACAATGAACTTATTTTTGTGGTGATTTCAGCCTGTTTCTGTCTCCTTTTATTAGTCATTAATTTTCCTTCTTTACTGCCAATTTTTCTGACATTAAACTTCAACCATTCCCATTTACTAGTAGAAGAAAAATCCTCCATTGCTTTTACCTCTCCTATTAAGGATTTAATTTTTATACAAAAAGATGAGCTTCTTAAGAGGTTACTGTTAAACTTCCAGTGATCTATTATCCGGGGAGATTGAAAGTGTTATGCACAATGGTCAGTAAGAGGGGAGTGGAGAATCTTACAGTTGGATGATAGAGGGAAAAGACTACCAGTTATTAAGCAATAATCTAGCCTTGAGCGTTGAGAGCGCTCAGAATTACTCCAGGTGTAATGCAGTTTTTCTGGGTTTAACTTACGCCAGATATCGATTAGGTTGAGCGTGCAGGAGAAACATACTATTATTTGGTTAAAATGATAAGAGTCATATTTAGTTGGAAATCAATCCTGTTTTTCATCTGGTACCATATTAAAGTCACCTGCAACATGAACAATTGAATAAATGATCTTCCTTTCTTCTGTCATTTTTTCAAATCAGAAATTAATTTCCGGTTTTTGGCTCTATTGTTGAACCCATAAACATTTACTAAAATGTACTTAGTATCATCCAACTCTATGTTAACCATTAACCAATGACCTTCCTTATCACCTTTATGATCAATAACTCCTCCATTAAAACGATGTAGAAAAATAGCCACTCCTGCTGAATGAGAGGTACCATGAGATAAATAAATATCACCGCTTCCCCACTGCTTTCTCCAAAATATATGATCATCTTCACTACTGTGTGTCTCTTGAAATAAAAAACAATTAGTGTTAGGCTGTTCCTTACAAAAAAGAAAAACTTTACGCTTTATGTTATTTCTTAAACCTCGAACATTTAAAGAAAATATTGAAAGAACCATTGAATATAGCTTGAGAGTGCTTTAATGACTAGAGTAGGGCAATGGAACATTTTACCTCCTATTAACTAATAAACCCAGTCAGATTTAAGGACCATTGAGCAAGTTACCGGCTTAAATTTAGTTGAACAGTTATACCTTCATATCTAGGTCGTTATAAAGTTCTTTCATTCTTTGATTTGACGACCATCGATGACAGCATATCCGTCCTTTAGGAAAGCTTTGAGCCCTCTGCTCCTTGCCTCCTCCACCCTTGGCCACAGACGTTTGCGGGCTTCTTTCTCTTCCTTACAAAAGTCCTCTCTAAACCGAATCTTCATCTCCTTGCAGAACTTCGCCTCCTTGGACATCTTCCACACTAGGTCTCGAACAGTTCTCATGGCAAACTGTATGACGATCAGCCTGGGTTTGTCACCGACTCGTCCCTTCTGCCCCAGCCGATGCACTGTATCCACTGTGTTGTACAGCTGCTCGGCGTTCGCAGGAATGATCTTGGTCAGAATTCTGATTATTTCTTCTCTTGTGTTCTCCCCCTCCCTCTCGGGAACCCCAGTTAGCAGCAAAGACCATCTCCGTTTGTATCTAGCATGCTCCAGACACATTTCACGAAGAGCCTCGTTCTCTTTTTTTCAGCGTCGCCATCTGCGTTTTAATACGTTTCACATCTTCCACCACAGATTTAACAGCTTCCGTATTAGCATCCACGGACTCCTTTAATTTTCTTACAGCGTCGGCGTTTTCTTGCAGCTGGAATTCATAACTCTTTAAATGTTCACTTTGGGTGTCGAATTTGCATACCAGTTTTTGGATAGCGTTGAGGAGAATTGTGTTTGAAACTTCGTTTTGCGTCTGCGATTCGTTAGCCTTCATTTTTTTAGGATTTGGACTTTTAACCGGTGTGTGGTCACGATCAGCTTGCGGTTTGTCTTGTGATAAGTCGTGCTGCTATTCCATCCATTCAATATCTTCTTCGTCGCATGCCTGCCGAAGAGCCGCTAGGTGGTAGCCATGATCTTTGTTAATGTTAGCCATTTCGCCGCTTCGGAGAAGGTGGCCGAGAATGACTGAGAGAAACACAGGGAGGAAGTTTTTGAGTTTTAGAGATGAAGTATAACTAGTTTGCTTCTAATTCCAGTTTACTTGATTGCGGTCAAGACATAAAGGAGGTTATTTTCAAGAAAAGCCTCGGAGCCCACTCAAGTTGAACCGCTCACTCCGCCATCTTCCCAGAATCCCTACTTACAAGCAATGGCTGCTGAGTTTTGTGTGTGTGTTTGTGTGTGTCAGGAGTTCCTACAGAGGGAGGACTTGGAGGCGGAGCTTTCAGGTTTCTGTCAGAAGTATGGATATGATTTGCTGCTGCTGATGACAATCTTCTTCACTGAGAGCAAAGAGCCAATCAGAGAACTTGGTGTGTTCAGCCACAGCACCACCTGCAGGGAACAGGTACGCTCTCCTCCTCCTTCCTTAGTCTGCTGTTACTTCTGCCTGACGGCTCAGGTGTCCTCCCTCCTCAGGTGAGCCAGTACCTGGAACAAGCCCAAAGCCCCGCCCTCAACCTCAGTCCACTCAGCAGCCCCCACTCTCACATCTCAGCCTATCACCAAGGTAATACTCCTGTAATCAGACACATGTTGCAGGTGTGCACAGGTTATGGTTGATGTTCTGCTGCCTCCTTAGCTATGCTCTGTAGTGTGTATCTTTGGGGGGGGCGAGCAGAGGCATGGCCTCGGGACTGATGGTGACTTCATCACCCTATGTCTCCAGGAAACTCACTGGCGTCTCGAAAGAAGCTCCTCCCCATCGTGAAAGACTTCCTGACGATGTGGGATGGGTACGGTTGCTCGAGAGATGGGGAGGACGAGCCGTCTCAGGTCCCGCCCACCCCGATGAACAGCCTGGTGGAGGGCTCCCCTCTGGACAACGGTCCGCCTTGCATCACCTCCCAGGCCCTGGAGGAGAAGTTCAGCCAGATGGTCAACAGGACTGACCTCTGACCTGTCGGAGGAAGACGGCGATGAAGCACCGAGATGAGGACGTTTTATGTTTTTAGCAGGTGTTGTTGAACACAAGCATGAATCCGTGTTCCTGTTTCACTAATAAAATCCAAAATGATCAAAAGAGTCACTGAATCCGAGTCTAGAAAACCGCCGACAGCAGGCATGAAGGTCCGCCCTCGCTGCACGCCTAGGCACGTGCTCAGAAAACACTGCAGGGGTGCAGCTGTGACTGAGGCCTCCAGCCAGCAGGTGGTGCTGTTGGCTCGGTCTGACACAATAAGAGTTCTCTGCAGTCCTGCGTGGATAAAAGCACACTGTGCAAAAGTCATAAGCTCCCCTCATTTCTTTATATTCTCTATGAGTGTATGAGTGCATACAAACACATGTGATGGTTCAGAATTCAAACGTTTATCAAAGATCTGCAACATCACAGACTGACCTGCAGCCGTGACAGAGCCTCCGCCGTGTCTCACAGGGGGCTGCAGACTCTCAGTGTTGGAGCTCCTCGCACATGCTGACCATAATGTGGCTCCATTGCTCCATCAGTCTTGTTCCTCTGACCTTCATCAGTGTGTCCTCCTGTGAGGCTAAGCAGCAGACGATCGGCTGAAGGTCTGTCAGATCTGCTTCAGAGTTTTCAGCTCTTTGGGAATAGCCTCGTTGGTGCAAACTTAGTTTTATGTCAGACTGTTATCTGTGGCATTTCTCACAGACGTTGCTGCTAACAGCGTGTGCAGACACAACACTGGCTCGTCGTCGGATGGGTCAAAGGTCAGAGGTCACGTACAAGGACTGGACTGACAGATGTTCAGAAAGTTGGAGAGTTATTGCTCAAAAGCGCTTCAGAGATTAGTCTGAAGAATCCAGAATCCAAATATAAAGTGGTGAGTGGGGGCTCAAGACTTTTGCACAGCACGCTGGCTGGGTGTTTTAATAAAGATAAAATGAACTGCAGCCGACTGTCAGGAAACCGGCTGTGAATAAATCCTATTTCACAGTAATTGCACTGAGAAGGGAAGGGCTTTTATTGTGAAACAGAGGGAAGAAGCTTGTAGCAACAGGAAGTTTACAGAAGAACGGTTTTTGGGTTTTTTTAGTTACAGTGTTTCATCCTGAGACTTTATTGAAATAAAAAGTCATCAGGATAAAGTTTGGGGTACAACTCTGTAAACATCTGGAACATCTGCTCAGACTTGTGGTTTCCTCTCTGAAACACTCGCCCTCCTTCAGACCTTCCCGCCGTGGGACTCGATGTATTTATTATAGTGAGTCGATTTATTAACTTGGGTGTTTTAAGTGAAAATTTTATTTCTAATTATGGTTTTAAAATTTTCTCCCTTATCTCTGGATTTCTTATGTTGTTTCCTAAATATTAATAATTTGTCCTTCATGCCTCCTGATTTCCAAAATAAAAGTCAATTTAAAGCATTTAACTGAATTGAAGCTGCTCTCACAGGCACTAGGACCCTGCAGACACTCTGCACTTCCTCCTGCTTTAAATAGCCTCAGCATCTGATTGGTGTAGTTTTAATGAAGCAGTCTGAAGCTGATCTGCCACCTCACCTGTGTGCAAGGAGCAGGTGAGCGTGGCCAATCAGGTGGCGTGTCTGCGGTGAAATGCAGACAAACCTGTCAGGCAGAGAGAGAGAGCGAGTGAGCCCCATAGAGTCAGAGTGGGAACTCCCTCGGAGCGAGGAGAGGAAGGAGGACAACACACTCAGATATCCAGCGGGTCCTACACGCTGGTCAGAGGACGCTGTGACATCAGAGTGACATCATGAGCTCCCCCACTGAGCACACAGACGGGCACGGTGAGGACAGGTAAATATTTACAGCTCAAACGCTGTGTGTGTGTGTGTGTGTGTATGTGTATGTGTGTATGTGTGTACGCACGCGCGCGCATTTCCTGCTCAGTAAAAAGAGGAAGTTCAATTCAAACTGCTTCTGCTGCTGACGCTCATTCTTCCTGACGGTCAGTGAAGGGGTCTTTGTGATATGTTCACTGCCTGATGATCTGGGCTGTTTTGATCAGCAGGAAGTGATGTCAGTTCACTTCCTGCTTGCTGTGGGGTCTCCCAGTCCAGCTCCTGAGCTTCATCTCTGATCTATTCCTTGCTGATGACTTCACTGATTAGTCTGCTGTTTCTGATTGGCTCCTGGTCGGGTCCTGATCGGTTCTGGTCCTCGGACAGGAAGGTGACGCCTTTTCCTGGATCTGAGCTCAGAGTCAAAGACCAGAGGAGGCCTCTGATCCTCTCGAGTCCCTGAAAACGCTCTGAAAACCAGGCGCAGCTGTTCTCTGAGCTCCTGACTCAGTCTGTGAAGCTCTACAGGTGAGGCGTCCGGTCACACCTGCATGTCATGCGCTAGTTTGTGTCACACATTGAGTTTTTGCGATTTCCCATCATGCTCCTGCAAACAGCTGATCTGTGGAGCAGGTGCTGAGTGAACGTCACCAAACAAACTGCCAATAATCTGAACCGTGTTTGACCTGATGAAGAAACGGACTGAACATCGCTCTGAGCTTCACGCCTTGCGCTCTGCACCTGCAGCTTCACCTATGAAGGTGAGGCTGTTGTAATGCACGCAGAGCCGAGGACATTAGAGGAGAATATTTAACGTTCACAACACGCAGTTTACTAACGTGCGCCGAAACAAAGCATCTTATGTTTTTGTGCTTGATACTGAAATCAACCTGACCTAACCTTACTGCCCACAGAGGTGCGTCTGATAACACACCTGAAGTTTGCACCTGGACAACACACCTGAGCACTGCGCTCACACACCATTTTGGCTTTTTTAGTTAATCTGGCCGTAAATCAACAGCCTGAGCCAAGAGCACCATCTGCGGGGACGAGCTCAGAATCAAAGGTGATGATGTAATAATGATTGGCTCCACCCCTTGCAGTATCTGCACGCACCACCAGGGGGCAGCCGCCAACACTTTACGAATCTTTAAGGCTGGAGACGAAGAGTTGAGCAGATTATACGATCTGCAAACATCACAGTCTTCATCCTTTTAAACTCCTCCTCCTTCTCACAGGTTCTCACCTGAGGAGCTCTCTGATTGGCTGAGATTCTTTGTGAAGAATTTTATTATTTACCAGGATTTCATCTGAACTTTCAGGGGAAATCCATCCACAGCTGTTCCTCACCAGGAGTAACTCAGAGGAAGCTTTACAGTCTCCTTGATCTCTCCTCTTTGTTTTTGTGGAGCCTCATCAGATTTCTGATATTTTTCCGAGCTGACCCTGAAGGTACCGCAGTGAAAACACTCCTCACCTGCAGAGGACCACCCACTCTCTGCTCACACCTGATCTCCAGCTATAGTAACTGAATAGGTGTGTCAGCTTCACAGCAAACAGAGGAACAATGAAGCCCCTCCCTTATTCACCTGTTCAGGTGTGTCTGAGATAGTCAGAGCAGTCAGACGGGTTTGATCTGATTTTAATCGCCAGGAGGCTTAACTGCCTGCAGGTCAGATCTGTGATTGGACGGAAACCCTCGAGCTAAAAATAGTTTACAAACCTCCAAACAAACGTCACAGGAGGTCAGACAAACCTGTGTGTGTGAGTAATGAATGTCCAATCAAACAAACTTATTTAATGATCTTTGTTTAACTTTAAATAACAAAACAACAAAAAACGTCAAAACACCTGCAGAAGGGCAGTCAGCCAATCAGAGAAGAGAATATGAATGGGGTTCCAGTTTCGGTTTTTCTTTGCTCTTCCAGGTCTGCTCCAGGGCCCTCAGGCCCCCCCAACATCCAGGACATGGAGCTGAGGGAGGAGTGGCAGGATGATGGCTTCCCCAGGTCAGAGGTCACCTGTAACCTGACACACAGATAGACAGGAGATGCTAACAGAGGCTAATAAAGATGAATACATCCTTATGGGGGATGTTCATTTGTGCTAACAGAGGCTAACAGTAATAATAACAGAGGCTAATAGTAACATATAGTAAGAGGCAAATGTAGCTTAATGAAGGCTAAGTAATGCTAATATATGCCAACAGAAGCTAATAGCTGTGAATAAATGCAAACTAAAGCTAATGTGTGTGAGGAATATCTTCTCACAGATGTTGCTAACACCCCTTTGTTTCACCTGTTTACTTGGTTTTACCTGGCTGGCGTTGCTGGACTCGCTGCTTCAGACCACTTCCAGAGGATGACACGGAAAGTCCAGCAGGAGAATCAGGTGAAAACCAGTTTTTGTAAGCTAAAGCCTAAAGACAATCACCAATCAAAGGTGATCAAAATCAATGAGAACAATCTTCCAAAAATCAATCAGTGTTCACTCTGCCCTCTGTTCTTTAGCTCCGGTCACCAGCCTCACTCTATCGGGTGGAGGTCGAGCTAAGAAGCGTCTGGTGGCACCGTCTCTGAGTCTCACTCTGAACCGCCGTGACTCGAACGATCGGAACAGCTTCTCCGCAGCCGCGCTGTCAGGGACACCAGACGACACACCGTCGCTTGACATCAACCTGGAAGCTCTGGAGACGCCATCGGACAGCGAGACAGGAACGCTGCCGGACAGCATGCACGACCTCGAGTGGGACGGTGAGACATGCACGCAGATGGGAAGTGATGTAACCAAGAGATAAACAACTGACCTCTGACCTCTGTCTCATAGACGACCTCCCTCGGATGGGCAGAGGTGGAGCTGTGGGTGTGGCCAGAAGCCCGGTGGAGCAGTCCGAAGGTCTGATGGAGCTGGATCAGGTGGACAGCAGAGGGCGGCGCTGGAGGCGGTTCTGCATCTCGGGACACGAATACCATGTCAACATGAGCGTCCTGGAGCCGTACCTGCAGGTCCTGTCACATGGAGGTCAGAGGTCACACACCCACCAAACTACCTGTAATACACCTGCAGGAGGTCCCAGGTCTAACACACACCTGAAAAACACCTGTAACACAAATAAGATGATACACTGATATTACACCTGCAGGACATCAAGCGCCACACACACTCACCTGTAACACACCCGCAGGTGCCATGGAGCTAACACTGTGCTGTATTTGAAGTTGCACCGTGACAGCTCTGCCTGTGGTTGGTTGACAGGCTACTTTGGAGACGGGATGAACGCCATCATCCTTTTCGCTTCCTGTTACCTGCCGGAGAACACAGTGGAAAACTACGAGTATGTCATGGAAAACCTGTTCAGGTGAGTTTGGACCCAGAAATTTTGGTCAGATGCTAGCAGGTGTGAGCCACACCTCCTTTTTGACCTGTCTTCCCCTGCAGGTACATTGTGGGGACGCTGGACCTAATGGTCTCAGAGAACTACCTGCTAGTCTACCTGTGTGCCATGGCTCCCAGAAACAAGCTGCCCTCTATCAAGTGGCTTCACCAGTGCTACACGTCCATCGACAGGAGGTACAGCATCCCCTCTCAGCACCGCCCTGAGGGGTGGAGCTTCTTTACTTCCTGTTCCTTCAGGAACTGTGACCCTGAAGACGTGTAGAGCTTCTCATAGCTGCTCGCTGTGGACCATACGGCGAGATGATCTTTCAATTCAATTACGTGCAATTTTGTTTTATTTATATAGTGTGAACAGTCGCCTCGAGAAGGCGCTTTGGCGACAGGAAGTTGCCCAGGCTCAGGGGTGGCCATCAGCCGCGACCGGTGTCGGTGAGAAAAGGAAAACGGTACATTCTGAATGTGAGAGGAACTAAGGTGGAAAACATGGAGCGTTACGCTAACCATAGGCAAGAGCGCCAACGGAGAGCTCCGCCCCCATCAGAGCCACAACAAAAATGAGCCCTCTATACATCCCTTTGCAGTGTCGGGGTCACGACCTTTGGTTCAGATGCCTCATATTTCCTGTGATTTTCACACGCTGCGTGACGCGGCTTGGATTTAGTCGCCTTGTATGATGCGTTCCATCTGAGGTCGGTGTTATATTCCCTCCTGTGGTGTCAGTACACTAATTAGGATTTATACAGACTCAGACTGATACACACCGCAGTTTGTTTACATTTCGACTTCTTCTCTTTATTTAACATAACACAGAAGTTACACATACACATAACTGGGCGTGGTGCTCCCTACTGGCAATAGCTTGTATAGCACACCATATATCTTGGTTCATACATAACAGTTGGAAATGCCGAGATCCTAGTTGGAGCGTCCGCTTGCGTCAGACTTCCTGTTTGGAAACAACCAACCCACCAACTCCGCAATCCAAGATGGCAGCAGTGGTGGTTCAACACCCCCCGCCTCTCGCCATGTCACCTTCTGCTAGTAAAGGCTAATAGCTGGCTGTGGCTCAACAGCAGCAGGTGATGGTGCTGACGTCGGGTCAGGCTCCGTCATGACGTCTTTAATCCGATCGATCGTGCTCGCTGTGTAAGAGATGCTCTGATTGGACCGCTGCTCTGTGTGGTCATGACGTAATCATCCGTGGTCTTTGCTGTTGCGTTGTGACCAGTTTAGACGCGGGAGATGATGCCAGGGATTCAGCCATGTTTGCGGCTCTTTGGAGGTCATCTTCTTCTTCCTCCTCAGCACAGCTGTGCACCTGACATCGCTTACAACCACAGCAGCACCGGGCAGCTCTTTAACTCGTCTGTCATGCCTAACGGCGTCACCACAACCAACTGGCGTCGTTTTATTTCGATCCCCTGGCTCCCAAAGTAAGATTGAAAGGCGAATTATAAACCAGAACGCTGCCAAAAGGTTCTCTGTGTTTGACGCTGAAATGACTTACAATGATTTGGACTCACTTGTCTCATCCTTTAATAATCAGTGTAACTCTATTTTAGACATAATGGCACCTCTGAAAAAAAGTACTTTTCTATGTTTGAAATCTGTCCTAGGATAAATGAAAACATTCGTAATTTCAGGAGATATTGTCGTAAGTTAGAACAGAGTATTTTTCACAACTCATAACTCCTCACTACGTACGACTCTGGATACTGTAGCTCCTGTGAAAACTAAGGCCTCAAATCAGAAGTCCCTGACTCCGTGGTATAATTCTCAAACACGTAGCCTAAAGCAGATAACTCGTAAGCTGGAGAGGAAATGGCGTGTCACAAATTTAGAGGATCATCATTTAGCCTGGAGAAATAGTTTGCTGCTTTATAAGAAAGCCCTCCGCAAAGCCAGAACATCTTACTATTCGTCACTGATTGAAGAAAATAAGAACAACCCCAGGTTTCTCTTCAGCACTGTAGCCAGGCTGACAAACAGTCAGAGCTCTACTGAGCCAACCATCCCTTTAACGTTAACTAGTAATGACTTCATGAACTTCTTCACAAATAAAATTTTTATCATTAGAGAAAAAATTACCAATAATCATCCCACAGATGTAATATTATCTACAGCTACTTTTAGTACCATTGATGTTAAGTTAGACTCTTTTTCTCCAATTGATCTTTCTGAGTTAACTTCAATAATTAATTCCTCCAAACCATCAACGTGTCTTTTAGACCCCATTCCTACAAAACTGCTCAAAGAAGTCCTGCCATTAATTAATGCTTCGATCTTAAATATGATCAACCTATCTCTAATAATCGGCTATGTACCACAGGCCTTCAAGCTGGCTGTAGTTAAACCTTTACTTAAAAAGCCATCTCTAGACCCAGCTGTCTTAGCTAATTATAGGCCAATCTCCAACCTTCCTTTCATATCAAACATCCTTGAAAGAGTAGTTGTCAAACAGCTAACAGATCATCTGCAGAGGAATGGCTTATTTGAAGAGTTTCAGTCAGGTTTCAGAGCTCATCACAGCACAGAAACAGCTTTAGTGAAGGTTACAAATGATCTTCTTATGGCCTCTGACAGTAGACTCATCTCTGTGCTTGTCCTGCTAGACCTCAGTGCTGCGTTTGATACTGTTGACCATAATATCCTATTAGAGCGATTAGAACATGCTGTAGGTATTACAGGTACTGCACTGCAGTGGATTGTATCATATCTATCTAATAGACTCCAATTTGTACATGTAAATGGGGAGTCCTCTTCACACACTAAGGTCAACTATGGAGTTCCACAGGGTTCAGTGCTAGGACCAATTCTATTTACATTATACATGCTTCCTTAGGCAGCATCATTAGAAGACATAGCATAAATTTTCACTGCTATGCAGATGACACGCAGCTCTATCTATCCATGAAGCCAGGTAACACACACCAATTAGTTAAACTGCAGGAATGTCTTAAAGACATAAAGACCTGGATGGCCGCTAACTTTCTGCTTCTTAATTCAGATCAAACTGAGGTTATTGTACTCGGCCCTGAAAATCTTAGAAATATGGTATCTAAGCAGATTCTTACTCTGGATGGCATTACCTTGGCCTCCAGTAACACTGTGAGGAACCTTGGAGTCATTTTTGACCAGGACATGTCCTTCAACGCACATATTAAACAAATATGTAAGACTGCTTTCTTCCATTTGTGCAACATCTCTAAAGTTAGAAATATCCTGTCTCAGAGTGATGCTGAAAAACTAGTTCATGCATTTATTACTTCCAGGCTGGACTACTGTAATTCTTTATTATCAGGATGTCCTAAAACTCCCTGAAAAGCCTTCAGCTGATCCAAAATGCTGCAGCAAGAGTCCTGACAGGGACTAGAAAGAGAGACATATTTCTCCTGTTTTGGCTTCCTTCATTGGCTTCCTGTTAAATCCAGAATTGAATTCAAAATCCTGCTCCTCACATACAAGGTCTTAAATAATCAGGCCCCATCTTATCTTAATGACCTTGTAGTACCATATCACCCTATTAGAGCACTTCGCTCTCACACTGCAGGCCTACTTGTTGTTCCTAGAGTATTTAAAAGTAGAATGGGAGGCAGAGCCTTCAGTTTTCAGCCCCTCTTCTGTGGAACCAGCTTCCAGTTTGGATTCAGGAGACAGACACTATCTCTACTTTCAAGATTAGGCTTCAAACTTTCCTTTTTGCTAAAGCATATAGTTAGGGCTGGACCAGGTGACCCTGAATCCTCCCTTAGTTATGCTGCAATAGACGTAGGCTGCCGGGGATTCCCATGATGCATTGAGTTTTTCCCTTCCAGTCACCTTTCTCACTCACTATGTGTTAATAGACCTCTCTGCATTGAATCATATCTGTTATTAATCTCTGTCTCTCTTCCACAGCATGTCTTTATCCTGTCTTCCTTCTTTCACCCCAACCAATCACAGCAGATGGCCCCGCCCCTCCCTGAGCCTGGTTCTGTCGGAGGTTTCTTCCTGTTAAAAGGGAGTTTTTCCTTCCCACTGTCGCCAAAGTGCTTGCTCATAGGGGGTCATATGATTGTTGGGTTTTTCTCTGTATTTATTATTGTGCGATCTACTGTACAATATAAAGCGCCTTGAGGCGACTTTTGTTGTGATTTGGCGCTATATAAATAAAATTGAATTGAATTGAATAACTTCAAAAAAGAAAGACCCTAAATTCTTAAAACAATTAAGAGTATTGTTTCTCCTGATGCTCCTCGTGCACTAGTTCACTCAACGTCTGAATGCAATGAGTTTATGAGCTATTTCACAAATAAGGTTTCTGCCATCAGGTCAAATATCTCTCCATCATCTTCTCAATATCAAACTTACAATTTGCTCACCTCTGATACTTGGTCGTCTTTTACTCCTGTTACATTACAGGACACCAGAGTCCTGCTTTGTCATATAAAACAGACTTCAAGCCCCCTTGATGTCCTTCCATCTTCCCTTTTCACTAGTGTCTTTGACTCTATTGGCCCCTGTATTGTGGCAATGATAAATATTTCTCTTCATACTGGCTCAGTTCCCAGCTTCTTTAAACAAGCTGTTTGAGGCAATATTAAAGAAACCTCACCTGGATCCATCTCTTCCTAACAGTTACAGGCCAATGTCCAAATTGACTTTTGTATCGAAAATTTTAGAAAAAGTAGTAGTAGAACAACGTAACTATTTCCTGGATAAAAATGCTGTTATGGACACTTTCCAGTCTAGTTTTCGTAAATTGCATTCCACTGAAACAGCCTTACTTAGAGTATCTAGTGATATCTTGATGGCAGCAGACTCTGGAGAATACACAGTTCTGGTCCTGTTTGATCTCAGCTCTGCTTTTGACACTGTAGATCACAGTATCATGATAAACAGACTCAACAACTTGTTTGGGATTACTGGTGTTGTTTTAAAATGGTTTATGTCATATTTGTCTGAGAGATCTTTTACTGTTTGCATGAATCATGTCACATCAGAATCAACAGTTTTGCCGTGTGGGGTACCTCAGGGATCTGTCCTGGGTCCAATTCTCTTTCTACTTTATATATTCCCCCTAGGCAAAATTATTAAGCGCTATAAAAATATCTCCTATCATCTCTATGCTGATGACATCCAACTATACTGTTCCTTCGAAATTTCTGAGTTTTATAAATTGTGTAATTTAAGTAATTGCCTGACAGAAATCAACCAATGGTTAAATGAAAATTTCCTCCAATTAAACTCTGATAAAACGGAAACTCTAATTATTGCTCCGGACCACATGGTCTCAGAAATTAGGCAGCATATCAGCTTCTTAGACCCTTATGTAAAATCAAGCCTCAGAAACCTCGATGTCATGTTTGACAGCTCGATGTTGCTCGAGCAGCTGGTCCGAAAATGTTTTTATCATTTAAGGAATATTTCAAAACTCAGACTAATGGTGTTAAAGCCTGAACTTGAGATGATTATTCATGCTTTTATTTCCTCTCGTTTAGACTACTGTAACGGTCTTTTTACTTGTTTTAACAAATCAGCCTTAAATCGTCTTCAGACTGTGCAGAATGCTGCAGCACGACTCTTAACAGGCACCAAGAGAAGATCGCATATTACTCCAGTTTTAGCCTCCCTTCACTGGTTTTCTGTAAGTTTTAGGTTTCATTTTAAAATTTTAGTTCTAACCTTTAGGGCCCTGCATGGTCAAGCTCCCCAGTATTTATCTGACCTGCTGAAACCACATTCATCTTCTCGAGCTTTAAGGTCATTAGATCAGAGACTGCTGGTGGTACCGTGCACTCGTTTTAAAACTTGTGGTGATGGGGCCTTTCAGGCAGCGGCACCACGGCTGTGGACTTCTCTTCCACTGTCTCTACGCTGCACGGACTCCATTGATTCTTTGAAAAAACAGCTGAAGACATTTTTATTTAGAAAAGCTTTTGATTAATTTCTTCTTATGTTGTTTTTATTGTTTTACATTGCTATTTTATTTACTGTTACATTGTTTTAGATTTCCATTTCTTGTGTTGTGAAGCACTTTGTGATTTTTATCTGTGAAAAGCGCTATATAAATAAATTTTTCTTACTTACTTACTGACGGTCACGGTGGACTTTGAAGTGTGTTTAGCGAACGAGGACACGGGGTTCATTGTCCTCATGTCTCTGCAGGCTGAAGAAGGACCTGAAGGGGCTGCTGGTCGTCCACCCCGCCTGGTACATCAAAGCTCTCATCACGCTGGTCAAACCTTTTATCAGGTCAGCACTCACACACTCACTCTCTCTCTCTCTCTCTCTCTCTCTCTCTCGCTCTCGCAAACACACACTCTCTCTCTCTCCCTCACACACACACACGCACACTCTCTCTCTCTCTCGTTCACAAACACACACACTCTCTCTCTCTCGCACACACACACACACACACACTCTCTCTCTCTCTCTCTCTCTCTCTCTCTCT
The DNA here is from genome assembly GCF_013358895.1 of Oreochromis aureus. Lineage (NCBI taxonomy): Eukaryota > Metazoa > Chordata > Actinopteri > Cichliformes > Cichlidae > Oreochromis > Oreochromis aureus. Next base: position 38,893,605 of record NC_052952.1, read on the forward strand.
CTCTCTCTCACACACACACACACTCACACTCTCACACACACACACACACACACACACACACACACTCACACTCTCACACACACTCTCACACACACACACACACTCACACACACACACACACTCTCACACACACACACACACACACACACACACTCACACTCTCACACACACACTCTCATACACACACACACACACTCACACTCTCACACACACACTCTCTCACACACACACACACACACACACTCACACTGTACATTTTTCTGGATCCAGGCTGCAGTGGATTCCTACCACCAGAAGGTGGCAGTGAAGTACCAAGAAACTGAAATCTAGCAGGGCCTCTGTCAGTAAACTTCTGTGTGGAGTCAAAGTGCAGCTCACTGGATAAATCACAGCGTGAACGTTCACGGTTCCAGCATCTAATGATTCTTTACTTGGGATTAGGGAAAGAAATTAGACTAAGAGACTAGTCTAAAAGTAAGAAATGCTCAGAAGTTTAGTTCAATTTAATGGAAAGTGTCAAAAACTTACAACAAAGGCATTTGAAACTATTTCTCACATTCATGATCGGGGGGGCAAAAGTCCAGACATTCAGTGTTTAAGTAGGAAAAAGTCAAAGTCAGCGTTATTGTCAAAAACTACATGTACAGATCATACACAGGAATTTGAAACTGCAGAGCTTCCACGGCCCTCAGTGTTACACTAAACAACATAAAAGATAAGTCTTATACCCACAAACACTGTCCAACACAGTCTGAGTGTTTGTGGGAAAGTGGGAGTGGGTGAAGGGTGATAGTTCAGAGTTTTGTATGTTGGAGGCGGGGTTGACAGAGCAGAGAGAGAGTTCAGCATCCTGACAGCCTGATGGATGAAGCTGTCTCTCAGTCTGCTGGTTCTGGCCCCGAGGTTCTTCAGTCATGTCTGGCACCGACGATTAGCACATCCATAATCTTCGTAATTCTTTCGATCTTGAAGAATTCTTCCAAGAGTCTGTGGAGCACGCTGGTGAAACCAGAACCTCACAGAACTGTTAGCGCCGCCTGATGGAAACGTCTGTCAGCACAAGCGCCGTCTCAGTGTCTTAAAGAGTGTTTGATGTTATGCAGATGTTGGATGTTGCAGCAGAAACACCTTCTTCTAAAGCTCAGACCTGAATCCAACAGGACCCCAAGTCTTCCCCCTCTGTTAGAGTGACTTCCTGTGGTGGATCTGGTCATTACACAGATAAATCTCACTGAGAACTCTTACAGGTTAAACTATCCCAGGTCCTGATGTGTTGTGTTAGCTTGATGTAGTCGATTTGTCTTCTTTTGTCTCCCCTGTGACCTTTGACCCTGTTCTCCGCAGCGATAAGTTCAGCAGGAAGATCCGCTTCATTCAGAGTCTGCAGCAGCTGTCCGAGCTCATCCCCACAGACAGGCTGCAGATCCCCGACACCATCCGCCAGTAAGGCCCTCTGACTCCACTCTGACTCCAGTCTGACCCCAGTCTGACCCCAGTCTGACCCCAGTCCGACTCCACTCTGGCTCCACTCTGGCTCCAGTCTGGCTCCACTCTGGCTCCACTCTGGCTCCACTCTGACTCCACTCTGACTCCACTCTGGCTCCACTCTGGCTCCACTCTGACCCAAGTCTGACTCTACTCTGACTCTACTCTGACTCCACTCTGACTCCACTCTGGCTCCAGTCTGGCTCCAGTCTGGCTCCAGTCTGACTCCAGTCTGACTCTACTCTGACTCCACTCTGGCTCCACTCTGACCCAAGTCTGACTCCACTCTGACTCCACTCTGGCTCCACTCTGACTCCACTCTGACTCCACTCTGACTCCACTCTGACTCCACTCTGGCTCCACTCTGGCTCCACTCTGACTCCACTCTGACTCCACTCTGGCTCCACTCTGGCTCCAGTCTGACTCCAGTCTGACTCCACTCTGACTCCACTCTGACTCCACTCTGGCTCCACTCTGACTCCACTCTGACTCCACTCTGACTCCACTCTGGCTCCACTCTGGCTCCACTCTGGCTCCACTCTGGCTCTACTCTGACTCTACTCTGACTCCACTCTGACTCCACTCTGACTCCACTCTGACTCCACTCTGACTCCACTCTGACCCAAGTCTGACTCTACTCTGACTCTACTCTGACTCCACTCTGACTCCACTCTGACTCCACTCTGGCTCCACTCTGGCTCCAGTCTGACTCCAGTCTGACTCCACTCTGACTCCAGTCTGGCTCCACTCTGACCCAAGTCTGACTCTACTCTGACTCCACTCTGGCTCCACTCTGGCTCCAGTCTGACTCCACTCTGGCTCCAGTCTGACTCCACTCTGACTCCACTCTGACCCAAGTCTGACTCCACTCTGACTCCACTCTGACTCCACTCTGACTCCACTCTGGCTCCACTCTGGCTCCAGTCTGACTCCAGTCTGACTCCACTCTGACTCCAGTCTGGCTCCACTCTGACCCAAGTCTGACTCTACTCTGACTCCACTCTGGCTCCACTCTGGCTCCAGTCTGACTCCACTCTGGCTCCAGTCTGACTCCACTCTGACTCCACTCTGACCCAAGTCTGACTCTACTCTGACTCCACTCTGACTCCAGTCTGGCTCCACTCTGACCCAAGTCTGACTCTACTCTGACTCCACTCTGGCTCCAGTCTGACTCCAGTCTGACTCCACTCTGACTCCACTCTGACCCAAGTCTGACTCTACTCTGACTCCACTCTGACCCAAGTCTGACTCTACTCTGACTCCACTCTGGCTCCACTCTGGCTCCAGTCTGACTCCACTCTGACTCCACTCTGACTCCACTCTGACTCCAGTCTGACTCCAGTCTGACTCCACTCTGGCTCCAGTCTGGCTCCAGTCTGACTCTACTCTGACTCCACTCTGGCTCCACTCTGACTCCACTCTGACTCCACTCTGACTCCACTCTGACTCCACTCTGACTCCACTCTGGCTCCAGTCTGACTCCAGTCTGACTCTACTCTGGCTCCACTCTGGCTCCACTCTGGCTCCACTCTGGCTCCACTCTGGCTCCACTCTGACTCCACTCTGGCTCCACTCTGACTCCACTCTGGCTCCACTCTGGCTCCACTCTGGCTCCACTCTGGCTCCACTCTGGCTCCACTCTGACTCTACTCTGGCTCCACTCTGGCTCCACTCTGGCTCCACTCTGACTCCACTCTGGCTCCACTCTGACTCCACTCTGGCTCCACTCTGACTCCACTCTGGCTCCACTCTGGCTCCACTCTGGCTCCACTCTGGCTCCACTCTGACTCTACTCTGGCTCCACTCTGGCTCCACTCTGGCTCCACTCTGACTCCACTCTGACTCCACTCTGGCTCCACTCTGACTCCACTCTGGCTCCAGTCTGACTCCACTCTGGCTCCACTCTGACTCCACTCTGACTCCACTCTGGCTCCACTCTGGCTCCACTCTGACTCCACTCTGGCTCCAGTCTGACTCCAGTCTGACTCTACTCTGGCTCCACTCTGGCTCCACTCTGACTCCACTCTGGCTCCACTCTGGCTCCACTCTGGCTCCACTCTGGCTCCACTCTGACTCCACTCTGGCTCCACTCTGACTCCACTCTGACTCCACTCTGGCTCCACTCTGGCTCCACTCTGACTCCACTCTGGCTCCACTCTGACTCCACTCTGACTCCACTCTGACTCCACTCTGGCTCCACTCTGGCTCCACTCTGACTCCACTCTGACTCCACTCTGGCTCCACTCTGACTCCACTCTGGCTCCACTCTGGCTCCACTCTGACTCCACTCTGACTCCACTCTGGCTCCAGTCTGACTCCAGTCTGACTCTACTCTGACTCCAGTCTGACTCTACTCTGACTCCACTCTGGCTCCAGTCTGACTCCAGTCTGACTCTACTCTGACTCCACTCTGGCTCCACTCTGACTCCACTCTGACTCCACTCTGACTCCAGTCTGGCTCCACTCTGGCTCCAGTCTGACTCCAGTCTGACTCTACTCTGACTCCACTCTGACTCCACTCTGACTCCACTCTGACTCCACTCTGACTCCACTCTGGCTCCACTCTGACTCCACTCTGGCTCCACTCTGGCTCCACTCTGACTCCACTCTGGCTCTACTCTGGCTCCACTCTGACTCCACTCTGGCTCCAGTTTGGCTCCACTCTGACTTGGACTCTACTGTGACTCTAATCTGACTCTACTGTAACTTTGATGATTGATTGAACTCACAGATTAAATACAACATGCAAGTAAACACTTATAACACCTAACAAGAAGGCTTACGGTGACAGCTGGCTTAGCTGCTACTTCTATGTGTTTTAGACCTAACCCATACTGACCTTTGACTATTCACTCTAACAGCTGGTGATAACAGCCTTTTCTTATTCCTTCTGTTTGACTAAGTCCTATTTTACTGAGTCATACTTCCTGTATCATTTCCAAATTAAAAGCCCTCCGTCAGTTTGCATTGAGGCTTTTATTGTGAAACGCTTGCAGAAATGTCACGTGATCTGTGACGCGAGGACGATAGAGAGAAGATGAAGACGCTCACAGAGACGTGAAGGCCTGCTGATGTTGGCGCGGTTCATGAATCTACTTCCTGTCTCTCTGCAGGTTTGATGAGAAGCTGAACAGATGACTCTCTCACACGTCACATCAGAGGGACCCAGGAAGCCGCAGGTTCAGGAAGCCTGCTGACCTTTGACCTGTGGCGTGTACATATGAGCAGACTGCTGTACGTCTGCGTGCTGGTGGCGTTCGGACTCGGAGAGGACGAACATGCTAACGGGAACTCTGCTGCTTCTTTCCTCTAAACTTGAACAAACGCTAACTTACTGTTTATTTATTGACGTATTTAAGACGGCGGTCAGAGCAAGACACCCGTCACGTCGCGCCATCACGTTTCTGTCTGAGCCTCAGATCAGACGTGTGGGGGGTGGGGCTAATCGGGCTCTGTAAATCCAGGTGATTGAATCTGTTTTGGGTTTCATGTCCAGATGAAACACGTGAGCAGAGCTTCACTGCAGGAAGCTGCTGATTGGTTGCTGACTGTGTTTCACTTCCTGTAATAAAAGCATGGATCAAACAGCCTGACTCGTCCTGTTTGTATTGTGAGGTCACATCTACCTGAAAACGCGTGACGCTGCCTCACGGTTTGCGGCCTCACCGCCGTTTCAGGGTCAGCAGCGGGCTCTGAGGCGTGACGCGGTAATGTTGACAGCTGTGGACGAGACGTTTCTTAAGTTTTTCTCTTTTCAGTTTTGAGTTCACAGAGTTATTCATTTTCCTCACAGTGTAAACGCGAGTGCTTACTGGCTGAAATGATTGTCAGGTGACCTGTATTCTTCTTTCTGAATGGCCTGCAGGGAACAGCTCGATCCAAACATCGACAGTATCGACACCAACGCAAGTTCAGCCCACTGAACTGTGTCAGAGCGCCCTGCTGTGACTGCGATTTACGTCTTTTCTCTCACACATCCGAACCTTTCCGTGGTCACTCCCACGTTTGTTTGTTTTTTACAGCCTGTGCTCGTCTCCAAGCACTCTACGTTCAGCTCTCCAAAACGTAGTTTCAAAATAAAAGCTCAAAGTTGTTGTGTTAAATCGTTATTGTGAAAAGTAATGGGCTGCATCCGTCTGAGGCCGCATTTGTAGGCCGATTATGTCACAGTGATGCGAGGAAGGCTGTCCAAATTCAAAAGCTTTTCCCCAGATTTGAAGGGTGGGTTGGGTGTATCCTTCGTGGCCCACCATATCTCAGAATTCATAGCGCGGCCCAGCCAATTCCAGTTTCCAACAATGGCAGCCGCTACTAAGTTTTAATATTACTCTTATTAATCTTTCTGTGTCACAAAATAAACTTTTAACATATTTTCAGGGGAGAATGTAGCTGTGTAAACTTCAAATATCTGCTCGGTTTATCAAGATATCACATATTTGTAAAAGTGCTCCGACGTTTTCAGAGACGCCTGTTACCCACCAGCTTGATAGCTAGCCGGGGTGAGAACAGTGAACTCCCAGCACATCGTTTTCAACCCCCCCGCGGTCTTTGGTTACTCAGGTTAAACATGATATATAAGTCACTCAGATAACTTAAAAATGTTTTTATTTGGCTTTTTTTCAGTGTTTTATTTGTTCCTGAGTAAATCGGTTTGGCTGAGATTAAAGTTCTAGTTTTCACACAGCTGAATAAACGTCAAACAGAAAACTGATTAAACTGAAGTGTGAGATGGTCGAGAGTTTAGTCCAGTGTGCTGTTATATATTAGACAGCAAGGAGCAGACAGCTGAGATTATTAAACTCCACCGAGACAGCGGTGACGCAAATCTGAAGGCTAGACCGTCCCATTTCACAGCCTCGCACTTCCGGCCTTCCTGGCCTTCGGAGGACCCGGCCCACATAGACCACGAAGGCCGGGTCCTCAGGAAGATGCAGCCTATGAATTTGGACACCCCCATTTACAGTTATTGCACAGCACGACTTTTTAAACTTTATTTGGGAGGAACGTTATGAAACCCTTGAAGCGTTTTTTTCCCCTCATATTTCAGCACTATCTCACTGAGCTGTGTGGCAGTGTAAGCAGTGTGGGCTGTTTCACCTGCACCTGCACCTGACAGGTTATCATAACAAACTGTCTGTGAGGGCTGAGCTTTTATGTGTGAAATTTCAGGATTTTGATTGGATGTTACTGCTGGGCCAAAGACAGTCACTTCAGGAAACATGAAAACAATATGCTGAGGGTGACGGTGTTTTTGGTTGGATCCAGTCTCAGGAGGCAGTTTTTGGTGCTCTGGTGTTAACATTGGGTTCAGCAAAACACAAAAAGAGCACCAACCCATGCACATGTGAGACCGTACATGGACAGTTATAAAAGTGTGAAAGTATCTTATGGGACCAGCCTTTCATTACCAAACTGGATGAATCGAACTGAGAGGGACCTCCATCCATAACACCAACTCTGGGTCCTGGACCAGCTCCGGCTGTGTGTCAGCTCATAGGTTTCCTGTAGGTGGTGATCAGCTGTAGCTGGATGGTGATGGGTGTCAGCTGGTGGTGGAGGTGTAGTGTATAGGTATGTGTGGGTGGAGTCAAAGTCAGCTTTATTGTCAAAAACCACATGTACAGATCATACACAGGAATTTCAAACACACACAGCCCTCAGTGTTACAGTAAAACAATATAAAGATAAAAAAAAATAGAAGTTTAATATACAACACAATGCAGTCTTTCATGAACAACAGTGTCCAGCACAATCATAGTGACTGTGGGCAAGAGTTCGTGTGCAAGTGGGTTGGGGGGGTGGGGCAGTCAGTGAAAGGGTGATGGTGGATGTTCAGAGTTTTCAGGCCTTTCTGTGTGGAGTTGGCATGCTCTCCTCATGTTTGCGTGGGTTCTCCCCGGGTACTCCGGCTTCCTCCCACAGTCCAAAGACATGCACTTTGTGGGGATAGGTTAATTGAAAAATCTAAATTGCCCATAGGTGTCAATGGTTGTCTGTCCCTGTGTGTCAGACTGGCGACCTGTCCAGGGTGTACCCCGCCTCTCGCCCTATGACAGCTGGGATAGGCTCCAGCGCCCCCCACGACCCTGAAAAGGATAAGAAGTGGAAGCGGATGGATGGATGGATGGGTTCAGAGAGAAGAGGTGGATGCAGGTCTGGAGTTGGTGTGTGTGAGAGCAGGGAGAGAGGTCAGCATCCTGACAGCCTGACAGTAGTGTATGGCGATGGGTGTAAACTGTGGGTGGAGGTGAGGTGTATAGCGATGGGTGTAAGCTGTGGGTGGAGGTGTAGTGTATGGCGATGGATGTAAGCTGTGGGTGGAGGTGAGGTGTATGGCGATGGATGTAAGCTGTGGGTGGAGGTGTAGTGTATGGTGATGGATGTAAGCTGTGGGTGGAGGTGTAGTGTATGGCGATGGGTGTAAGCTGTGGGTGGAGGTGTCGCTGCCTGTGTATACGTGCTGTTTACTGAAGGTTTCTATTCTCACTCTGATGACTCCGCTCTTTGGGCGCTCTCTCTCATTTATGGCCCGCCAGCTTGACGCCCCTCCCACAGTCCATTTCACGCACTGTTCACGCGTCCACTTCGCGCTCCGATTGGCTGACGGTCTGGGCTGGCCAATCACAGAGTTCCCTGTAGCAGAGGCTTGGCGACTTCACGCTGTTCTCACGTGCTGCTCGGAGGGTACCGGGACCCCCGCCCCTCCTGCGGTATAAAACGGGCCGGGGTTGTTTACAGACAGAATCACAGACGGTACCGACAGCCTGGCCGGTGGCACTTCCAGTTCTCTAATTTAGCAGCTGTCCTGTTTCATTAAACCCCTATTTCATTTTATTTTCGCGCCTCAGTGGTGGTTTCTCCACTAACCGGACATTTCACCGTCGCTCCGTGACACTCTGACCCCTTGACTTCCGGTCCGTTCCGGCCGTCGTCATGGTTCTGTCCTCGGCCAGCAGGCTGCGGTTGTTCCGGGTGGTGTTTTCCGAGCCCGGCCGTGCCTTCTATAGCAGCGGGGACAAGCTGTCCGGCTCCGTGCAGCTGGAGGCCGAGCAGCCCTGCAGGGTGGCCGGCCTCCGCGTCACAGCCGCTGGCTGCGCGCTCGTCCAGCCCCGCAAGAAGCGCGGGAGGAGCCAGGAGGTGGAGTACTTGAAATACGAGGAGGATGTGCGGCTGGAGGAGGCGCTTAGCCCAGGTGAAGCTCCGAGATCAGACAGTAGAGGAATTAGTTTATCAATACAGGTATCGATTCAAAGCTCGCATAAAAAAACATGCGGAAGAATCTGAATGTGCCTGATTTTAGGATTTCCTGCAGTCTGTCAGTGATACACTGATTTTTGAACAGCCTCACAGAGACTTCAGCTGCTTTTATTTTGAAATGAATGTGAACAGAAACAGGATTAAAAACAGAATAAAAGCAGGGAGGCCACGCCCCTAATAATACAAACTTTAATTGTAGTTATAAAAACCACTGAACGAAGGAGGAAATGGTCTACAGGGACCAGAGCAGTGTCTGCTTCAAGGCTGTAAACATGTTCATTTTAACATGGGAGTCTGCGGGGCCTGGCTCACTGCTGCCTCTGCTGGACTCCAGAGGAACTGCAGGATGTGAGACCCAGACAGGATAAAAACGAAAAGAAACACAGAAAGTCGCTCTTTTTACTCCCAAGGAGTAAAAGCTCCATTTTCTGCAGTCAGAGCTCTAATGTGAAACAGGAAGTTCCTCATTACGTGTTTCCTGTGTGTCTCAGACTCTGACGGCTGCTTCCTGCTTCCTGCCGGTAAAACTTTCAGCTTCCAGTTCGGCTTCGAGCTGCCGCCGCCCGGGTGAGCTTCCAGTCCTGCCGCTGCTTTCTGATGGCGTGTTGATCATGCTGCTGATCGCCACTGCTCTGTTTTCAGGCGCCTGGTGTCGTCCTTCAGAGGGAAGTTGGGCTCCGTGCGGTACTACGTGCGGGCCGAGCTACGCCGGCCGTCCGAGCATGCCCTGCAGTGTGAGAAGGAGTTTGAGGTGGAGGAGCCGCTGGACATGAACCGAGCCGACCTGCTGGTACGAAACGCCCGGAATCAAACTTCAGACAGGAAGTAGATTCTGGTTAATGCGCATCTCCTGTCGCTGACTTCCTGTTCCTGTTCCTGTTCTAATCCTTGCATAAGTCCATGCAGCGCAGCTCTGCTGTGAGATGTCACCTGTGCTGCTCACTAACTCCTCCCCCTCCCTTAGGCGCCGGTGGCAGCCTCCGCTCAGAAGAAAGTCACCTGCATGTTCATCCCTGATGGCCAGGTGTCCATTAGCGCTCAGATCGACAGGAAGGGCTTCTGCGAGGGCGAGGACATCTTCATCAACGCCAAGTTCGAGAACACGTGCTCCCGCATTGTGGTGCCGAAGGCCGCCATCATCGCCAAACACTCGTATGCCATGGACGGACGCACCAAGGTGACGCCCTAACCTTTACGTTCACTTTCAGACATGAGTCCCATGGGATAGGAAGTGTGACCTGTGCGGTTTCCTGTGTGCAGGTGTTGCGTCAGAAGCTGTCGGCGGTGCGAGGAAACCACATCATTTCTGGGATGTGCGACATGTGGCAGGGCAGGACCATCAGGGTGCCCAAACTGAAGCCCTCTCTGCTCGGCTGCGACATCATCCAGGTCGACTATGCCCTCATGGTGAGAGACCACTAATGTTGTCATAAGATCAGAAGTAAAATAAGTAAAATGGAATGATGCAGGCTTAACCTGTAGCCCCACCCCTTTAGATATACCTGCACATCCCCGGCAGCGAGAAGCTGTCCCTGGAGCTGCCACTGGTCATTGGGACGATCCCGTTCAGTGGTGTGGGCAGCCGGACGAGCAGCATGTGCAGCCAGGCCGGCTCCAGCTGGACCTCCTTCCCCTCGGCCCCACCCAGCTACAGCAATATCCACCGCGACCTCAGGGTGGACGGCCCCCGCACGCCGCTGCTCCATGACTACGACGGCACCGAGGACGATGACGAGGAGGGCGGGCTCATAATGAGAGCACCTGAACTTCACTGCCCCCCTCCCCCCGTGTACAGTGAGGTGAGCGCGCCAGTTTGGCTTAGTGTGATCTCAGCGACAGCAGCAGCACTTTGGACGCCGCAGGGTCGTTTGGCAGTATGCTGTTGGCTAATCCTGTCCTGATGATGTCATTCATTCATTTTCTTTCTCTTTTCAGGTAGATCAGAACTCTGAGAACTCCTCTCAGGTGGTTCCCATCTTCTGAGGACAGCGTCCCCTTTAAGTGGTCCAACGCCTGTCCCGTCTCTCCATCAGGACACTGGCTGAGGGCGGAGCCTCAGCTCTGCATCGAGACCTGACCTGACAGCCATTCCCCTCTGATTCAGCTGTTTCCTGTCAGTGAAAACAGAGAAAATCTTTGTTCTTTTTTAGATATTTGTTGTTGCATTATTTACTGTAGTAACAGGAAGTTAACCTGTGTGTAAGATTTTGTAAATAAGAGCCTATTTTTATTTTTTTTTTATCTGATTAATGAGTCGAAAATGTTTGGGTGTTTTCACAGTTTGTTCCCAAACAGCAAAAAATAAAGCAATCATAAAGAATGTTGACTTTTATTCATTTTCTTTTTGTTGTAGAAACTAAATATTGCTACAGTTTCATGAAATGAAGATGAGTACAAAAACTGGAAAAAACAGCCTCAATGGCAAAGTGCAGTGCCCCGCCAAAGTAAAATAGTGTTGGCCCCGCCATAATAAAGTACAAAGCAGGGCTGTAAGATGAATTTTTTTGTGCTTTCAGAATTAAAATACTTTCTGAAAGTGTTCTCCTGTAATGATGATGATGATGATGAGGAGCTTAGAGGAAAATTACGTTTAAATGTCTCGGATTCTCCACTTCCTGTTTGACGGTGAGAGGGGCACTTCCTGCTCTGTGATTTAAACATGTTCAGGTTTACTTCACGACAGCACTGTCAGTGCAGCTCTCCTCACCCCAGCCAGTTCCGGCAGATGGCCCCGCCCACCCTTAGTCTGGTTCCATCAGAGGTTTCTTCCTGTTAAAAGGGAGTTTTTCCTTCCCATTGTCGCCAAAGTGCTTGCTCACACACGTGGTCGTCTAAATGGAGTTTCTGTGTAACACTGTAGAGACTCTACAGCACAGGTGTCAAACTCCAGGCCTCGAGGGCCGCTGTCCTGCTTGTTTTCCAACTAACCTGCCCTTATAGCTTCTTATTGGCAAAGCACACCTGATCCAGGTAATCAGCAGCAGGTAGTTCAGGGATATCTCAAAACAAGCAGGATACTGGCCCTCGAGGACTGGAGTTTGACACCCCTGCTCTACAGTGTAGAGTCTTTGCCTGACAGTATAAAGCTCCTTGAGCCGGCTGTTCTTGTGGCGGTGCTAAAATTGAGTTGAACTGCCCCCTGCTGGCAGGAGAAATTAACACGTGACTGAAACATGTCAAATAAACAAGAAAAAACAGTCCACACATAACATCCAGTGATGCCTGACACAGAGGACCACAAATGTGTGTGTGTGTGTGTGTGTGTGTGTGTGTACTGAAGTGGGTGAGAGGTCAAACAGATGCATTTCTGAGCAGCACAGGTGCATCTGTATTTTTAACTTCCTGTTTTTCCTGGAAAGATGAGGACACGCTGGACAAGGGCGTTTTTAGAAACCACTGACTCACTGAAGTGTATGTGTGTGTGTACACGTTTAGACGACTTTGTGAGGACAGAAAATTGGCATGCCACTATACTATACAGTCCTTATGGGGACATCATGTCTGTCCCCGCGGGTTTGAAAGTAATTTTGAGGCTCAAAATGTGGTTTTAGTGTCAGGGTTACAGCTGGGTTAGGCATTCATTTTTGATGGTTAGGGTAAGCAGCTGGGGAAAGCATTATGTGAATGGGATGTCCTCACTAAGATATGAAAACCAGTGTGTGTGTGTGTGTGTGTGTGTGTGTGTCAGCGGTGGTGTGTGATTGGCTGAGGGTCAGCGTGACAGCGTCTGAGTCAGCCACCCACGTTTCCAGCTCTGCTTCCACTTTTAGAGCCTGCAGGCAGAAAGCAGGGCAAAGGTCAGTAGCACAGCCTAATGTCTGAATCCACACGCTGCACCTGCAGCTCCACCCTCACCTTAACGACAAAAGGTCAGCAGGTCGCTAACGAGCCTCTGCTTTATTATGATTGTTATTTATTAATATTTACCTGCACCTTTAGTTAGTGTGACCTGAACCCTTCTGCCTGTTTCATAGCTCACCTGTGTCGGCCTAGATTACCTGTGTCTGCATGAGTCCAGCACTGACACTTTTGGGGCATAAAGTCACAGGCTTAGTTCCTTCTTGTTTCCTTATAATAGCAGATTTAATTCATTTTACAAACTCAGGAAGTCAAATAACAACTTTTTAATAACGTGTTCATGGACCCACTCAGTGAAGCAGCTGCTGGACAAACAGTCCAGGTTCAGCTGGTGATGATTGTGAAGCTGCAGCCGTGTGCAGGAACGCAAATCGTTTTTATTATTTTTTTCTGGTTGGTCACAATTCTCAAATCTGCCCAGAGACAGTGAAAGAAGGATGCTGATTGGCCTAAACTCCTCTGGAACTCAGAGCTCAGAAAATTAAAGTGAAAACTCTCGGAGACACAGACGGATCAAATACGGATCAGGACCAACCGGAATAGATCAGGATCAATCAGCATCATCGACATGTTTGTCCTGCAGCAGATTTTGATGTCTCTGCTGCTCCACCACACCATGGGCTCAGGTAGTGAAAGCTGCTGTGCTCACCTGTCTGACTGTACCTGTGTCCGTCAGTGTCTGATTGGTTATCTGTTCGATTCGACGTCCTGATTAATTAGATCATTCAGAGACTCAAACGTCACATTTTTAAATCGAAGGTAAAAGATAAAAACGTGGTCAGTGATTTCAGCGATAGACCTGTGATGTCAGACTGATTTTACAGGTTCAAGGTTTTTAGTCTCTCTGTACATTTAAAATGTCACTCGGCATCGTGTAAACTGGACTCAAACTTGATTTTAGAAAAGGAAGAAAAAAACAACAAAAAACTAACTTTGACAGCATTTAGTTGAGTTTTTAAAGGATTTTGTAATGTTACGGCTGTGTGGCAGGCAGGAATTGGACCCAAAATGCAGATTCAACGAAGGCGAAAGTGAAAGTCAAAAGCAGCTTTACTGCTGAACAAAAAACCATCCATCCATCCATCCATCCATTCGCTTCCGCTTATCCTTTTCAGGGTCGCGGGGGGCGCTGGAGCCTATCCCAGCTGTCATAGGGCGAGAGGCAGGGTACACCCTGGACAGGTCGCCAGTCTGTCGCAGGGCCAACACACAGGGACAGACAACCATTCACATTCACACCTAGTGACAATTTCGATTATCCAATTAACCTATCCCCACAAGCTGCATGTCTTTGGACAGTGGGAGGAAGCCGGAGTACCCGGAGGGAACCCACGCAAACACGGGGAGAACATGCAAACTCCACACAGAAAGACCCCGGCCTGATGGTGGAATTGAACTCAGGACCTTCTTGCTGTGCGGCAACAGTGCTAACTACCGTGCCACCGTGCTGCCATACAAAAAAACCCCCATACAAAACCTAAACTGGGAATCAGGAAAACTAAGCATACGAGGAGGCACACAGGGAAACACACAGCATGAGGGAGAAACACAGGGCTTAACTACACTGAGGGATGACGAGGGGATGAGAGGAGAACACAGCTGGGCGTAATCTGACATGACAAGACCAGGGGAAGCAAAACTCAATACAATGACATAGGAAACAGACTTTCAAAGTAAAACAGGAAACATAACAGATGGACTTGACGAGGGGATACAGCTGACAGAGAACAAAGGGACCACACCGGCAGAGATGACTGTACACTAAACAGAAGGAGCACAGAACCACAACATAAGAACTAGAACACAAAAAATGCAAAGGAACTGAGGAGCTAGGAATACTAGAGACAGAAATCAAAACCAAGAGACGAGCAAAAAAATCAAAGATAACTAATACAAACAGAAAAAGTCCACAGACTCAGGACCGTGACAGATTTCACACTTCTCCTTCCCCTGGTATTCATCATTTGCCACATAATGAAATGATGTGAAATTTAGCCATCGGTGTGCCTCATTTTGTTTGGTAAGATTGTCTTCATATGGTCAGGGAAGAGACCCAAACGACGACTCAACTCTGGAAAACCCGCCTCGATGAATATGGTATGTGCCTCAATACGAAAAACTGATGGCACCATCATAACAGAGTTGAAGAAGTTCCACTACCTGGGCTCAGCCATCAGCTACAACGGAAATATCACCTCCGATGTCCGAGCACGAATAAATGCAGCCTGTTTAAAATGCCGACAGGTCACTGGTGTCCTTTGTGACCAGATCGACTCAAATGGCTCCACATGTTGGCCTGCATTGACCACACACGAGCAGTTCCTAAACACCATGGAGATGCACATGCGCCGATGGAGCCTGGGAATTACGAGATGGGACCGGGTTATGAACGAGGACATACGGACATAGGTGTAGCCCAAATAAAGGAAAAGATGCTCGAGTCCCGCCTGAGGGGGTATGGTGATTCGAAGCGATGAGAACTCCGTAGCAAAAATGGCTATGAGGAACGACCCAGAAGGCCTCGAGGCAGACCGAAGAAACGGTGGAAGGACAAAATCAAGAAAGACATTAAGACCATCAATGCATCACCTGAGGACGCCTTGGACAGAACCAAATGGAGAAACCGTTGCTGAAGAGCGGACCCTGCACCAGCGGAAACAACGCCAGGATGAAGAAGTAATTCATATGGTCAGTAATGCCACTAAAATCCCATCTCTCTGCAGCTTCTCTCCTCCTGTCATCCCTGAAAAACCCCAAACCTCTCCAATCCCCATAGACACTGTGTCTGCTCCCGGGCCATCAGCAAACCAAAGAAACCATTTAAGCATAAAAATCTACAAAGCAAGAACAATAGACCATCCTCAACTGCACCAAAGATTAAAACTATTAAATGTTCATTATTAATCATTAGTTCTAATTAGTCCCTGTTAAATCATTTAATAATTGATAAAAAAATATTACACTTTCAATTCAGTTCAGATCAATTTTATTTATATAACACCAAATAAGAATTAGAATACTTTATTAATCCCTGAGTAGTCTAAGGAGCTCGGAAAGAAAAGCGTCCAGACTTCTTTAAGTTGCTTGAAGACATTTCATCCGAGAAGCTTCTTCAGTTCTGAGGTCAAATGGTCCCAGATTTAAGCCCTGTGGGGCAGGTCTGCACATGTCTGCCAGCATACAGAGCTGAGCGAGAGGGGTCGTTATTGAGTGTGTATATGGATGATAGCAAACACTGAAACACATTTCCTGCATGCAGAAATGAATTTTCTTTGTTCAAAATAATTTTCTCCTCAAAATGGAAGATTTGCACTTGCAAAATTATTTACCTGAGCTCAGAATAAAAGCACAAAAATAACGCAATTTCCTACCATTTTAGACTGAAGTAGCAGAGGCCAAAACTCTGATAACCATCTTTGAACAGAGGGGTTGGCTAACGACACCAACCGTCTGCCACCTGTCATCCAGTTTCCTAGGCACCTCATCCCGCACTCATACCTCGCATCATATAGAGCAGGGGTGTTGAACTCCAGGCCTTGAGGGCCGGTGTCCTGCAGATTTTAGATCTCACCCTGTGTCAACACACCTGAATCACATGATTAGTTCATTACCAGGCTTCTGGAAAACAAGACATGTTGAGGAGGTCATTTAGGCATTTAAATCAGCTGTGTTGGATCAAGGACACATCTAAACCTGCAGGACACCGGCCCTCGAGGCCTGGAGTTGGACACCTGTGATATTGAGTGAAATAATGGTTTCACCCAAAACCTCTGCTGATAATGACCTACATCCTTTTTTTCTTACAATGGTTCATGTGATGAGGCACATGATGACATACCTGGAACTTTTTACTAGTTGGTTTTAGAACTGATGAAGCTTCTTGGATGAAACGTCTCAAACAAGGCTAACACACCAACACAACAACCACTGTGCTTACACAGGCCACGGAGAGCATCCATTGGTGCAGGACTCTGACCTCAGCCAATGGCATGATAATCGGGTTCAGCAGGAGCCAGTAGAGGGAAGGGTACAGCCCAGAGGTTGGGAGCATGGGGAACATTAGCTGATGTGGACTCTTTACATTCTTTTAAGTAACACTGATGTAAATTTGTTCCATCAGGTACAGGACGACACTCCCTCTGGGCGCTCGGCTCCTACATCCCAGAGTTCACTGTTGTTCTGATGTTGGATGACATCCAGGTGGGATACTATGACTCAAAGGTCAACCAGGTGATGAGGACGAGCACGGCATCTGACCACAAAGCGGAACTCAACCTGGGCCAGGAGCCCGTGAATGTGCTACGAGACATTTACTCCAGCATGAGGAAGAGGCTGAATCTGGTGAAGCATCGCTTTAACCTGACCATCGATGGCGTTCATGTCCAGCAGAGGGTGACGGGCTGCGAGGTGCTGGAGGACGGCCAGCCAGCGCTCATCATGTTCAGAGATGGCTCCAATGGGCAGGACGCCGACAGCCTGCTCTACAACATGACGCACTTCACGTATGCTGTCAGGGAGGGCTGGGAGATCCAGTGGGACGCCCTAAAGAAAACATCCTTCCAGATGCTGTATTCAAACATCTATCTTTCGTTCTGCGTGCGGACGCTCCAACACTTCCTAGAGTGTGAGAAGCACCTTGTGATGCGAAGAGTGAAGCCTCGACTCCGCTTTATCACCAGGCAAGTGGTGAGTGGGGGTCAGGTCACCTGCCTGGCTACAGACTTCTACCCTCGCCACATTAACCTGAGCCTGCTGCGGGACGGCCAGCCCGTGGACGAAGGCTCGGTGCGCGTCGGCTCGGTGCTGCCCAATGGTAACGGCCTTTACCAAGTGAGGAAGATGCTGATGGTCGGCGAAAAGGAGCTGCAGAGGAAACACAACTACACCTGTGAGGCGTTTCACCTGAGCCTGGACAACCGGCTGAGGATAAACTGGAGGGCGGAGTCATCGTACTCTCACAGAGTTCATTCCATCTCGCCTCTGGTCGTCCTGATGCTCGCTGCCGTCCTGCTGCTGCTGCTGGTGCTGAGGAGGAAGAGGAGGAAGGAGAGGTCAGAGGGCGTGGCCACAGAAACACAGGAGCAGGTGGGAGAGAGTGAGCAGTCAGACGACCTCGTGACCTCATGACGTGACTCTGTGTGACATCAGAATCACCTTTATGGGTGTACCTACAGAAGGAACCGAGCTCCAGTTTGTCTCTTTGCTCGTGCTGCAAACAGAACATAGTAACATGTATGAAATATTCACATGTACAAAAATATATTTGCATATAACATATTTCCATCATGAACTCTGTACTAACAGAGCATCTGTGGAGGCGGAGCTCCAGTTTCCAGAATTTCAGGAGTGTGACCATGCCTCCAAACACGCTCCTGATTCTCATCTCTATATGTTCCCCCAGTTCTGCAAGCTGTTCACTCTCGATTACGTGCCCCACCCTCCCTTTTCAATTCTCTAACTTCTTCACTTCTGTTTAGTAGATGAAACAGAAATGTCCGTCTGTTATTTATAATAAAGTCATGATTTTATTTATGTCATATTTATCTGTTGATGGATGCTTTGTATTTCAGACTTTGTATGCTGTGTCCTGAGTCTGTGTGTTTCCTGTTTTATTTTGATACTTCCTGTCCTGTGTGCAGTGTATCTAGTTTTGCTTCCCTCTGTCTCGTTAGGTCTGATGTGTCCCAGCTGTGTTCCCCATCCTCTCGTTGTCCTGCTGTGTTTTCCTCTGTCACGTTATACCCTCGCTGTGCTGTTTCTCCCTTCGTGTTCCTCGCCAAGTTCTAGTTCTCGGTTCCTAGTTTGGTTTATTTCTAGTTCTCATGTTCAGGGTTTTGGTTTGTTTTTGTGAGTTTATTCTTATGGAGAGTCTTCCCAGGAATAAAGCTGCCACTTTAAGTTTTCATTCCGTGTACAAGTCCTGCGTTTGGGTCCCTGCCTGCTGCAGCACACACCACGAACATGTGCAAAGGAAAACAAATTTAAAGATCAGAGCCAGGAGGAATGCTCAGAGGGCAAAGGTCACCAGTTCACAGAAAGAAAGCAGGTGATTGGCCACAGCTGCAGAGGTTTGTATTTCCACGGTGACCCTGTTGTATGCACAACAAAATCATTTGGAGCTACGTCCATGAAAGCTAAACTCCATCTTCATCTGCTGAATCTGAGCCAGGCTGAAACACCTGGTCTGAAGCCTGTGGGAGGTGTACAGCTGGTTCATACGACGCTCTGGGCCTGGGTACTAGATGTTACTAGATGCTGTTGTTGTTGTTGCTGTGTGTTACTAGTTTTTGTTTTACCACAGGCACCAGTGTAAATGATGGTCCTCCTCAGACCAGCTGCTGCTTCCTGTCACGATCAGCTGGTTCCAGGAGGAACGTTCCCTAAAACGCTTACAGAGCGTGTGTGGGACGTGTTGTTGACATGTTTTTATTGACCCAGCAGCAGAAAATAAAACTGATCACATTTTGTACAAAAGTTTAAAAACAATCAGAAAAAGTCTCCTAATCATCATCATCATCGTCATCGGTCTGACTCAACTTCGGTCAGACTGGAGGAACATGTGACAGGAAGTCATGTGTGCTGGTGCTTCAGTAAATAGCCTCGTCCATGTTGTCGTCGCTGTCGCCACCAAAATCCTCGCCGTTATCAAAGTATGACATGATGTAATCCGTCTCCTGCGGTGCCAAGAAAACATCAGTTAGAGCCTCAGAAAATCCACGAGATCAAACCCATATTATTAACAGATTAAACCCAGATTGGTCTCTGATGAGCTGCATTTTAAACCAGTTAATCCCAGTTTAGAGCAGAAGACATCCTGTAGGTGTGATTATAACAGGAAGTCCCAGTGACATGACTGAAGATGAGATTCACTACCTTTAGAGATTATCTGGGATTATCTGGTTACACTCTCGTTAGAGGAGCGAGTTGCTGACGGACGATTGATTTCACTTCCTGTTAGACTAAGCTGATTGATCTGGTCTCACCTCCTCAAACTCCTCCTCGTCGTACTCCTCCTCTCCCTCTGCCTCCTCCTCCTCCTGCTTCTTTTTCGTCTCTCCCTCCTCGTCCTCTGATGTCTCCTGCTCCTCCTTCTTCTCCAGGCTCTGGCACAGTTAAGGTGGACTCGTTAGTTTAAGGTGGAACCAGCAGGAAGCCGAAACTAAACTTGGATCAATAAAACCCAACTCTGTGACACTTTATTAGGAACATCTTCAAGAACAGCTTTAGGAACAGTTACTGACAGCGAGACTAAATCCAGACTCACCTCCAGTTTGAGCAGCACCTCCTCTTTATCCTTCACACCCTTCTTCTTCATCTGAGGAGGAGGAGGAGACTGAACGGCAGCTGATACACCTGAACACACACACAGCACACCAGTAAACACCGAACCATCACCTGGTTACACGGAGTGTAATCAGAGTACAGGGTGTACTGACTGTCTCTGGCAGGTTTCCTGACGTGGACTCTGAGCTCTCTGGGGAATCTCTTCCAGTCTGGAGAACAAGGAGTGGTTAACAGCAGTGTACTGCTACTGTGTACAGTTACTGTGTACTGTTATTGTGCAGTATTACTGTATAGTATGACTGTGTACTGCTACTGCATTCCTGTATTTATATTTATTTTATACCTGAAAATTTTTTATCCTAAATTCTTCTACTGAGCATGTGCAGAAATTCACCTGGTTTCTGATTGGATAAATCAGAAAAAACTTTGAACACTGCTGGCTTTTGATCGGTCACCTGCTGTGGGCGGAGCCTCACCTGGAGCCCAGTCCAGCAGCTTGTCCATCTGCTCGCTCCTGTTGTACTTATCAGAGTAACGCTCCACATCTGGACAGGAAACAGGAAGCACAGGTGAGACTTTCACAATAAAGCTCCAAAACATCAGCTGACGAGCCGAGCGTGACGTGTGACCTCTGACCTCTGTTAGTCACCAGCGGCTGGATGAAGCAGGGGAGACTCCTCATGGCGCCTCTGAAATCCTGCTTCAGGGCCAACAGATACTCCGCCTCCTCCCCACCTGTCAGGGGGAGGGGCTTCTGCTCCATCACCTGGACGACAGCAGGGCATTAACTCCATGTTCCAGCAAGGATTGGTTTCACCACTTTTATGACTTCATTTCAGACTTTTAAATTACAGCCTGTCTGTGTGTATTGATCAGATTATTGATCAATGATGGAAGACAGACCTCTGTCAAACTCCTGAACACATCAATATTTAATAATCTGAGAGGACAGGAAGCTGAGTGTTTGAGATAACATGTGGCTCAGATTGTCGTGTTTGTAACCTTGTAACCAAAATATCTGAAAATGTTGTGCACCTATAGACGAGGATTTGTGTGTTTGTTGTGCCTGCAGGTCTTTGTATCTGCGAACAGCCTTATCAAAACATAAATAAATTGTAACTTGTGTAAATACTTTTTACAAACACACAACTACACCGTCTGAGTTACAAGTGCAAAATATTTACAACCATAGTCTGAGCCAATAATAACACGGCGTTTTATTATCAGCAGGTAGGCGGGAACCGTGTCACTGAGTGACATCATTAGGTCACACCTAGTCTGACGCTTCCCCCACACCTCTGAGTGGTGCAGGTGAGTCTCTTACAGGAAACACAGGTGTGGGCTGCTGCACCGATGGAGGTGGAGCATCTCCTTTGACTGTTTCCATAGTGAAACTCAGTGTCCTCTGGCCCCGCCCATGCGCCGCCATCGCTGATGGATGGGTCACACAGATCCTCTCAGCAGTTAGAGCGGAACCTGGATCAGAACCAACGGAACACAATTAGAATTCTGCCCCTCTCCAAAACGCGAGGCTGAAGTGGAGGCGGGTCTAACAGTGTGTGTGTGTGTGTGTGTATGCGTGTGGGGGGGGGGGACGTCTGCAAACAAACGTCTTTATCAAAACAGACACGTGACAGAACGGTCCTCTGCTTCATCGATGAGAGGACACACCTGCCTCAGGATCACACCTGAGAGGAACAAACTCCGCCTGCTGGCTCAGGTGTTCCAGTCTACCTGGACATCGTGCTCATTTAGCTCCTCTGCATGTTGCACATGTTTGTCTGCAGACCAACAGCAGAACTGACCCAAAGATTAAAGACAGTACCACCCGACCTGTACCTGTCCTCTGCCTGCACTTACCTGTTCACACGTCAGCTGGTGATCAATGATCAGGACTGTCTTTAACTCGATGCTCAGGTCAGGTTAACGTGTTTAGTCTGTCACATGTATCGGGGTGAGACGATACATGACTGATGATTTGCATGACTCAAGTAAACCCGACTAGCCGGATTAAAAAGGAAAACCTGTTTGAATGAAAACAGATAAACAGCACATTATGTGCATGTCATGTCTTTCTGTGTGTATGGAGACAGAGAGCGAGGCCACACACGGTAACGGGGACAGTCCCCACCTGAACACCTCCACACCTGGACACCTGGTGAGGCGGACCTCCAGCAGCGGGTTGTAGCTCTGTTAGCCGCTGTTAGCATGTGTTAGCAGTGTTAGCTGTTAGCAGCGGTGTTAGCGGAGCTCCCTAACCGTCAGTGCGCCTCTCTCTGCGGCCTCAGTCCGTCCTGTCGCGCCTTCTGACTCCGCTCTCTCTCATCTCCTCTTCGGGTCTCTGTCGGAGCAGCAGTCCCGTTTCAAGGGGCTAAAACATCTGTTCACATCTGTTTACGTGCTGCTCCGCGCCATCGCAGCTTCTTCTTCTTCTGCGGTGTGCTGCAGCTGCGGTCCGCCATCGCCACCTGCAGGTCAGAAGTGTTTCCGACGGTTTATCTCAGGGGTCTCAAACTCCCTGCCCAGGGGGTTCTTCCGGCCTGTGTCACCTCTACTTCCGGACCATAGAATAATGTAAAACATAAAATGCTGTTTGGTCCTGGAAGTTCCTTTTTTGTTAGGAGGATTTGTTTGTTGTGAGACAAGACCGAGGAAAAAGGATTTGTACTCACTTTTGCAGTTTTTATTATTATGCAATGTTTGAAATTAAACCCATAATGCCTACCTATCATGATCAATACGTGCCATAATTTCAAAATGGACAAAACTCTTTTTTTTGTTTAAAATTAACATTGTTGTTAACAAAAAGTTGCCATAAATGCACAATATATCAGATGCGATAAAAAATATATCGTAAAAATATATCATACACAACATGATGCAGCAGGAAAAAAAATTGGATAAGGGTTGATAACCATCTCAATTCCATCAGAATTTTCTGGTTATTTTTTGATGAGCTGGGTCTTACAGGGTTAAAACCAAACACTTTGTACTCTTTGAACATTAAGGTGGCCCTCCAGTGCCAGCCCGCTCTTTCAAGTTTGAGACCCCTGGTTTATTTTCTTCTTCTTCTTTTTCTTTGGTGGCTGACACCAACAGTCAGGTGTATTAGCACCGCCCACTGAGCTGGGTGAAGGTTTGAGAATCAGCAGCACAGACGTGATATTGCCACAATAACAGTGTAACACTCACCTGTAGATGGCATCCATCCCACTTTGGATGGAGCAGCTCTCATTTCTAGAAATATGGACAAATTTATTAAACCCCCCAAAATATGACTATCCAGAGTTGGGACCAGGAAGCAGAGTTGCAGTCTTACACGCCTCTCTGCAGCTTCTCTCCTCCTGCTACCCCCAAAAACCCATCTCCATTGAGACTGTGTCAGCTCCCAAACAGACAAAAACAAACTAAAACCAGCAATAAACAACTTAAACATAAAAAATCACAAAGAAAGAACAATACAGTATCCACATCTGAACCAAAGAGTAAAACAGTGAAATGTGGATTATTAAATATTAGGTCTCTCTCCTCCAAGTCTCTGTTAGTACATGACTTAATAATTGATCAACAAATCGATTTACTCTGCCTTACAGAAACCTGGTTGCAGCAGGATGAGTATGTTAGTTTAAATGAATCAACACCCCGAGTCATTCTAACTACCAGAAACCTCGAAGCACAGGCCGAGGGGCGGTGTGGCAGCAATTTTTCACACCAGCCTATTAATTAACCAAAGACCCAGACAGACTTTTAATTCATTTGAAAGCCTGATGCTTAGCCTCGTCCACCCCAGCTGTAAAACTCAGAAACCAGTCTTACTTGTTATCATCTATCGTCCACCTGGGCCTTACACAGAGTTTCTCTCTGATTTCTCAGACTTTTTATCTGATTTAGTGCTCAGCTCAGATAAAATAATTATTGTGGGTGATTTTAACATCCATGTAGATGCTAAAATGACAGCCTCAACATCGCATTTAATCTGTTATTAGACTTAATTGGCTTCTCTCAAAATGTAAAAGAACCCACCCACCACTTTAATCACACTCTAGATCTTGTTTTAACATATGGCATAGAAACTGAACATTTAACAGTGTTTCCTGAAAACCCTCTGCTGTCTGATCATTTCCTGATAACATTCACATTTACAATAATTGATTACACAGCAGTGGAGAGTAGACTTTATCACAGTAGATGTCTTTCTGAAAGTGCTGTAACTCAGTTTAAGAATATAATCCACCCACTGTTATCATCTTCAATGCCCTGTACCAACATAGAGCAGAGCAGCTATCTGAACGCTACTCCAACAGAGGTCGATTATCTTGTTAATAATTTTACCTCCTCACTACGTGCGACTCTGGATACTGTAGCTCCTGTGAAAACTAAGGCCTCAAATCAGAAGTACCTGACTCCGTGGTATAATTCTCAAACACGTAGCCTAAAGCAGATAACTCGTAAGCTGGAGAGGAAATGGCGTGTCACAAATTTAGAGGATCATCATTTAGCCTGGAGAAATAGTTTGCTGCTTTATAAGAAAGCCCTCCATAAAGCCAGAACATCTTACTATTCGTCACTGATTGAAGAAAATAAGAACAACCCCAGGTTTCTCTTCAGCACTGTAGCCAGGCTGACAAACAGTCAGAGCTCTACTGAGCCAACAATCCCTTTAACGTTAACTAGTAATGACTTCATGAACTTCTTCACAAATAAAATTTTTATCATTAGAGAAAAAATTACCAATAATCATCCCACAGATGTAATATTATCTACAGCTACTTTTAGTACCATCGATGTTAAGTTAGACTCTTTTTCTCCAATTGATCTTTCTGAGTTAACTTCAATAATTACTTCCTCCAAACCATCAACGTGTCTTTTAGACCCCATTCCTACAAAACTGCTCAAAGAAGTCCTGACATTAATTAATGCTTCAATCTTAAATATGATCAACCTATCTCTAATAATCGGCTATGTACCACAGGCCTTCAAGGTGGCTGTAGTTAAACCTTTACTTAAAAAGCATCTCTAGACCCAGCTGTCTTAGCTAATTATAGGCCAATCTCCAACCTTCCTTTCATATCAAACATCCTTGAAAGAGTAGTTGTCAAACAGCTAACTATCTATCTAATAGACTCCAATTTGTACATGTAAATGGAGAGTCCTCTTCACACACTAAGGTCAATTATGGAGTTCCACAGGGTTCAGTGCTAGGACCAATTCTGTTTACATTATACATGCTTCCCTTAGGCAGCATCATTAGAAGACATAGCATAAACTTTCACTGCTATGCAGATGACACCCAGCTCTATCTATCCATGAAGCCAGGTAACACACACCAATTAGTTAAACTGCAGGAATGTCTTAAAGACATAAAGACCTGGATGGCCGCTAACTTTCTGCTTCTTAATTCAGATAAAACTGAGGTTATTGTACTCGGCCCTGAGAATCTTAGAAATATGGTATCTAAGCAGATTCTTACTCTGGATGGCATTACCTTGGCCTCCAGTAATGCTATGAGGAACCTTGGAGTCATTTTTGACCAGGACATGTCCTTCAATGCACATATTAAACAAATATGTAAGACTGCTTTCTTCCATTTGTGCAACATCTCTAAAGTTAGAAATATCCTGTCTCAGAGTGATGCTGAAAAACTAGTTCATGCATTTATTACTTCCAGGCTGGACTACTGTAATTCTTTATTATCAGGATGTCCTAAAACTCCCTGAAAAAGCCTTCAGTTAATCCAAAATGCTGCAGCAAGAGTCCTGACAGGGACTAGAAAGAGAGAGCAGATTTCTCCTGTTTTGGCTTCCCTTCATTGGCTTCCTGTTAAATGCAGAATTGAATTCAAAATCCTGCTCCTCACATACAAGGTCTTAAATAATCAGGCCCCATCTTATCTTAATGACCTTGTAGTACCATATCACCCCATTAGAGCACTTCGCTCTCACACTGCAGGCCTACTTGCTGTTCCTAGAGTATTTAAAAGTAGAATGGGAGGCAGAGCCTTCAGTTTTCAGGCCCCTCTTCTGTGGAACCAGCTTCCAGTTTGGATTCAGGAGACAGACACTATCTCTACTTTCAAGATTAGGCTTCAAACTTTCCTTTTTGCTAAAGCATATAGTTAGGGCTGGACCAGGTGACCCTGAATCCTCCCTTAGTTATGCTGCAATAGACGTAGGCTGCCGGGGGTTAATAGACCTCTCTGCATTGAATCATATCTGTTATTAATCTCTGTCTCTCTTCCACAGCATGTCTTTATCCTGTCTTCCTTCTCTCACCCCAACCGGTCGCAGCAGATGGCCCCGCCCCTCCCTGAGCCTGGTTCTGGCGGAGGTTTCTTCCTGTTAAAAGGGAGTTTTTCCTTCCCACTGTCGCCAAAGTGCTTGCTCATAGGGGGTCATATGATTGTTGGGTTTTTCTCTGTATCTATTATTGTACGATCTACTGTGCAATGTAAAGTGCCTTGAGGCGACTGTTGTTGTGATTTGGCGCTATATAAATAAAATTGAATTGAATAGATTGATCAGCTCACCTGTGGGATTAAAGCTGGAAGCTCTCGGATGTGTCCGTCTTCACTGAGACACCTGCCAGGCTGCCCGGGATCTGCTCTCCTATTGGCTGCGTGTCTAACCCTGTGATTACTTCCTCCTTTCTGTTTCCTCCAGCTGCTTTTCTTTGCCCCACTTTCTCTTGTTATTACATGAGTGTCTGACCTTTGACCCTGTGTTCCAGTTTCTGTTTAAATTTCAGTTCTCTGAATTCTTACACTCGCTGACTCCCCCACCTCCACCTGTACTCTGTCCTGTTAAAGTACTCGTTTGGACCGAGTGAGACCACATCAGGATGTTTGAGCTGAAGGACATAGGTGTTTAGACTGAACCAAAGAACACCTGTAATTGTGATATCATCGCTACCGCTGTCAGTGCCGCCCTATCAGCTGCTGTCTTCAAACACGCAGCGTCTGCACCTCAGCAGCAGGTACAGGTGAGGACCTGCCTGCAGCACACCTGCACGCCCGAGTCAATTCAGACTTTTACTATAATAAAGCCAGCAGAACCCCTTCCTTCATTTCCTTGGTCTGGTTTCCTGATTTCAATCCTCTCCCTTACTCCCCTCCTCCCACCTCCTCTCTCCTCCCTGCCCACCCCCCGTTGTAGGCTCCTCCCCCTCAGCCCCTGAGTGCAGGCTCAGTTTGAAGTCAGACTTGAAGAGTTCAGCAGCGCCTGTGAGGTGCACGGGTTTCAGATTCAGAAGAAGAAGGTGCAGAGGAAGAAAAGCAGCGCTGAGACCTGCGTGCGTCTGATGTTCTGGATTTAACCTAAAGCATGAAGAAGACGTGGAGCTGGACACTGCTGCTGCTGCTGGAGGGACTCTGCTGCTCAGGTCAGACTCACACTCACACTGACTAAACTAGTTAGATCACAGTATGGCGTGTAATGAGGCAGAGCTCATTCAGAAAACCACAAATTAAAGATCTGAAAAAATTTCATAGCTCAGAATGAGAAGACGTCATGTGACAGTAAAATGAACAGTAAAAAACAGTAAAATGAAAACCTCTGTCAGCAATAAAAGTTTGATTTTGTTCATTCCTTGTAATTCTCTGTGATCCTTCCTTTCCTTTTCCTGTTTCCTTTAATGCTTCCTTTTGTTTCTTCCTTTAACTTTAGCTCACCTATTATTCCTTCCTTTCTTCTTTATACCTTTGACCACGCCTTCATTTCTTCCATCATCTTGTTTCTCTCTTTGTTTGTTTACAGTCTCTCAGGTGTTTTCTTGGCTCCTTACTGGACAGTAAAACATAATAAACTATTTTTAACTGATCCCAGTGAGTCTCTATGAAACCACAGTGTGTGTGTGTGAGATGAGGACAGAAGGTCACATTCATATTCATCAGACTCATTTCCATGCAGCAGACTGAGCGCGCTCAGTGTGTTTTGTTGTTGAACTTGACGATGTGTCAAGAGCGAGAAACTCTCCAGACTGTCAGTCAGCTGACGACCCAGAGCGCCCGAGAGCTGATGTGAGGTCTGTGGGGCTCTGTGCAGGTCTGATTGGCACACCTGACCACTGTGGTAAAAATTGAGCTGGTAAAGGAAACTGAAACACCTGAACCTTCTTAGGTTAACAAGCTACTGGACAGGAAGTGACTCACCAGCTTGTTAATTGGCGTGATTAGCAGTAGTGGGGGGGGGGGGTCGGGGGCAGATGCAGACATGTGACCTGGGAGGGGGTGGGCAGGGCGGCAGTCTGGTTCTCAGGGCTCAGACCTCCCATGTCTGTGGGGAATCCATTGTCAACACCATGAAACCGTGAAGTTCACGGTCAGAGCGGCGTGTGACATCACACCGCAGAATGGGGGCGGGGGGCAGCTCTCATGACCTGCAGGGGCCTCGGGGGTTCAGTTCAGTTCAGGGGATTTAGGGGGCAGGTCGGGGTTAAACTGGGGGTAGGGTTGGGGGGCAGACTGTCTGCTCCAGTGTCTTAAAAACCCCACCCCCCATGGCGAGGACCCAGATGGGAGGTGAAGGATTAAATTCTGTAGGAGGAGACGTGACATCGTCAGCTGATCAGACAGCTGTCCTCCTCCTCCTCCTCCTCCTCCTCCTCATCATCATCATCATCATCATCATCATCATCATCATCATCATCATCATCATCATCATCATCAGATGTTTCACTTGAGCAGCTCGATAGTTTGAAACATCAGCTGATGTGTTTCTGACTCAGGTGATTACACAGCAGAGTTGCTTCAGGTGGGCCGCCCACTGCCGTTTACACACCTGAACACGAGACACAACAGTGCCCACGATCCAGGAGGTTATTTGTCTGTGTCCACTGACGTCCTCCAGAATAAAGACGCCTCTGGGTCGACCCCGTAGAACAAAAACGGTGCCTCCGTGAATCGAGGTTTGCGATCATGAGCGGGCCGCGGTCAGAACTGCATCGGCTTCTTTATTTAGTCTCAGTCTGACTTTAGGGAAGAAAGTTGGCAGGAGCATAAAGCAGGGGTGGGCAACTCCAGGCCTCGAGGGCTGGTGTCCTGCAGGTTTTAGAAGTGTCCCCTGATTTAAACGGCGAAATGACCCTCAGAGTCTGCGGAAACAAGCGTGAAGCTGTATAAAGAGGCTGAAGTGATGGATGTTTATGAGGAGCTGCAGGCCTGGAGGCGTCCTGGGGTCCAGCAGCTGCAGGGTTTGGTGTGTTTGGTTGTTTGTGGGGATCCTTTGGGGGTGGGGTGGGGTGTTGTGTCTGGGTTAACTTTTGTTTCTTTATTGTTGTCGTTCACACTAAAGGATTTGGTCCTGCTGCTGGTTTCAGTCTCTCCTCCCACAGCATCCTCTCAAAGAGGCGATGGGGAGGAGGGGGGGAGCCTGGGAAAGTCACCTCAACCAAGTTCAAGTTGAAAAGGGCCAGAGGAGGGAGGAGGAGGAACGATGCATTCACTGAACAGCATAATAAACAGACACAAGACCTGCATTGGTCTTTATGTGAGGGGGCCTGCAGAGAGGCTGATCTTGCCTGTGTTTGAGGGGTGGCTGGAGAGCAGGTGGCGGTTCAGTTTGCTGCTCCAGCATGCCAAATATCCCTGGACAAGATAGGTCCACTTTGCTCTCCGACACATCCATCACAGAAAGCATTCTGTAGAAATAATGTGTGGTATAAATTGCTCTGAGGTGGAACAGGAAAGCAGCTAGCCGTTCGTTCACCACGTGATGGAAACAACACACTGCAGACCTGAGCCTGGCTGCTTGTTCAGTCCTTCAGATGATGAGATTTAAAGACCTCAGTCTGTGTGACTGACCTGATTGATTATAATTGGGTGCATGCGGTCTTCTAACATTCTCAGGCTGATTTAAATTATTTTTTTGGCCTTTATTTGATAGAGACACTGTGGACAGACATGCAGCAAAGGGCCGGGGGTTGGACTCGAACCCGGGCCTGCTGCTCTCCATCCACGCTGCTCATCCCACTGAGCTAAACCAGCGCCCGTGAGCCGATTTATAACAAACACTGGTTCTGATTCTTTCAGTATATATACATCATCGCCATTGTACATTCATGTGTTCATCATAGCCTGTGGGTCAACCCGAGCCCTGAGTTCTGCCTGCCGGTGTCACCTGGATACTGCTTTGGGCAGGTGTTTCCAGTCATCATCATCGCCACCTCCTCGCCCTTATCATCATCATTACCCTCATCTCCACAGCCGCCTCCTGTCAGTGAGTGTTTGTGTTTTTAAACCTGCTTCACCATCAGAAACGTCCACTGAGGCTCCGCCCCTGACCTTTTGCTTCCCCTTAGGTGTGCTCGGAGCATTGGAGTTGGCCTTCTTGAAGCAGCCTGGTGATATCATTGCGGTCAGGGACCGTCCCCTGATGCTGGACTGTCAGGTGGAGGGGGAGGGGCCTATCACTATCACCTGGAGACGCAACGGGGTTCCCATAGCGACTGGCACCAGAGCAACAGTGCTCATCAATGGCACGCTGCTCATCAGAAATTTCTCCAAGAGACGAGAGAGCAACGAGACGGACGCCGGAGAGTACGAGTGCGCAGCGCAGAACCGCTACGGCATGCTGGTGAGCCGCAAGGCCCGCGTCCAGCTCGCATGTGAGTTGCCGTCGACCCAAACACACGAAAAACATCAAACAAACCTCACAGTAACACACAGGTGACCCACCTGTACTAACAGTCTCTACTCCACCTCCCACCAGCCCTCCCTAAGTTCCTCTCTCACCCAGAGTCCATGAATGTGGACGTAGGGGGTGTGGCCAGACTCACCTGTCAGGTGAATGGTATCCCAGAGGCCAACATCACCTGGCAGAAAGACCGACGCTCACTGAGCACCGATGACCACAGGTATGTCTTCAGTGAAGTGTGATGTAGTGAAGTTTTAACGTATAAGGATTCAAGCCTGTTTGTATATGCTTTCTGTACAGGTACACCTTGCTTCCTAACGGCGTGCTGCAGATCACCGGCGTTCAGCAGACTGACGGTGGTTTGTTTCGCTGCATCGCCTCAAACATCGCCAACACTCGCTACAGCCACGAAGCCCAGCTGACTGTCACCGGTAAGACAAAACTGAGGGCAAGGTTCTGTAAGGCAAAACTCAGGTGAGAAAACTCACATATTTAAAGCCTGAATGTCCCATCTGACGGTAAAAAGAGTCCAGACTGAGTGTAGAAAAAGTCTCAGGGTGTTTTTGAAGGTTTCTGTTCTTCTGGCCACAGCTGCACGATCCAGGATCTACAAGGAGCCCGTCATCCTGTCCGGCCCTCAGAACCTCACCATCAATGTCCACCAGACCGCCATCCTGGAGTGTGTTGCCACAGGAAACCCCCGACCCATCGTGTCCTGGAGTCGCCTCGGTAACGCCTCCTCCTGCACTCATTGATCCAGTCACTCGCATTGATTACCTGTAAAGATCAGCTGTGTTAATGAGGGTGTTTGTGTGCGGTCAGATGGCCGGTCCATCGGCGTGGAGGGGATCCAGGTTCTGGGAACAGGAAACCTGATGATCTCTGATGCCACTCTGCAGCACTCAGGCGTTTACGTTTGTTCGGCCAACAGACCGGGCAGCAGGTCCAGGAGGACGGCACTTGGACGCCTCGTTGTACAAGGTACGCTTGCACACAGCAACAACACGTCAGCTGGCCAAACACGACCGAGCTGTCCTCACCTTAAACATTCAAACTTTTCACCTTAGAAGTCCTGCAGGTCAGATCTTTGATCTTCAGACTGAGGAACGTTTATGGATGTACGGGGTCTGTACTGTTTGGATAAACCTTTATTTCTATTCACACTAAGTTTCAGACAAATCCACTCTGACCGATTGTGGTTATCAGAGAAAGTCTGTCAGGCACAGCGATGAAGGAATTGCTGCTGGTTGAAAATGGGTCACTCTCTGTCCTCCTTTCAAAGCGAGCGCTGGTTCTGGTGCTCCTGAAGGAGCAGCTGTTGGTATTGAAGTGACTCTGATGGCGGGCAGGGAGTCTGATTTGCTTGCCTCTCACCGATGACTGGTGTACAGACTGAAACAAACCTGCTGCTCCTTCGTCACTGACACCTCTCCCTGAAAGTGGGGAGGATGTAGAGCAAATCATCCACTAATCGGAAGATCGGTGGTTCAGTCCCAAATATTCCCGGGAAAGATGCCCTCAGATGCATCCACCAGAGTGAGGATGTCAGACAGGAAGTACAGGTGCAGAAAAAAGTGCTGGTGTGATGTGTGAATGAGGCAGTGCTTCGAGCACTCAGGTGGAGCAGGAAAGAACGCGACCACTGACCAATAAGATCCTCACAACCAGCCTGAGGCAGACTTCCTGTGAACACGGCGGCGAGCAGCTGCAGAGCGACCGCTCCATCTGTTCAGCTCCACCTCATCATGTCGAGTGTATAAACACACATGCAGTGTGCGTGTGTGTGTGTTCATCTGTCAGCTCTTGAACTTGACTGGTTGTGTGTCAAGTTCAGTTCAGCCTGCTGCTGTTGGACTCTTCACCCCCGACCTGTGACCTCTGGCCCTCTCTAAATCAGAGAGAGGTGACAGCAGCACCTCTGTTAACGTGAGCGCATCAGACGCGTTTGTTTCTGAAACTGTGAGGTGTTGATGATCTTATATGTGAGTTTTTGGGAGAAAAACGCTCTAGCTGCATCTTTTCCTGCAGTTTTTGAATGCAGCCGCGTGTTGTCTGCAGAGCAGTCACAGTTTTCCCACACACAGTGGAAAGACCAGCACACAGCCCAGAGGGCCAGTGGTTCCGACCAGAGTTTTCTCTGCAGCTCCACGCAGACGTGTGAGATGTTCAGGGACTCCCGTCCTTCTCGCTCAGCTGCAGCTCAGTCAGAGGTCACGTAGAAGGAGGGGTCAGAGGTCACACAGGCCCATTGTGAGCGTGTGTGTGACTGAGAGCTTCATTAGAATCTGGATTAGCATGAGAAGAGCCCCACTTCACAATGAGGACTTTATTCCCACTGAAACTCCGTCTGTCACTCTGACACTCAGACTTGCAGACTGTCCTCGCCACAAAAACGCAAGCGCACAAACGGGCAAGACCACGACAGACGGCCTCGGTCTAAACCCGACTGTGGCTCCTGCTCTGTGTGATGATCCAGCTTTCCTTGTCCTCCATGAAAGGGTTCATTCCTCATGCACCCAGATGAAGTCAATTTGACTCAACGCACAAGTAAAACCACCCAAAGTGCTTTCCACTCACACAGTATGTGAAGAACATGTTGTTACACAACAGCATCCAGAGGAGATGATGGCTCACACATCAGCGGCAGCGCCCACAGAGACCTAAGCAGTAGTAAGAAGAAGCCATCGTAACGACCTTCTTCTCACCGACATGTCCACGTGACTCCCATCAGAGACAGCCGCGTTAACATCACAAATCATTTCTTCTATTATTATTATCATTATTGTTGTGTTTAATTCAGCTTATTTCTGTTATTAGTTTCAGGGTACGTCGTTTCCTTGTCTGTAGCTGGTGTGAGTTATTGTTTTATCACATCTGAGTTGTTTTTACAAAGACAGCTTCATTGTTTTACACGTGTGCCGCTGTGAAACTAACTGCAAACAAAAAGCACGCGTGACAAACATGTCAATCAGAGACGCTAAAATAAAAGTGAGGAGACGGGATGTGCTGACGTTGCCGTTTCAGTTTCAGTCAGGATTAACACGACAGCACCTTCAGAAACACGAAGCTGATCATCACTAAGCATAAAATCATCCACACGGCAGAGCAGTCCCATAGTAATAGTAATAATTGATAATCATCAATAATATGAACAAAAATATTCTGACTAGTTTAATAAAAAACAATCAGAAGAGTTTTTAAAGATAAAGCCTTTTATTGTTGCTGTGCATCGTTCAGGCTAGCGTACAGCCCACACAACAACACAACAGAAACAGAACAGAAAATAGGAAAGTACAAATACACAAAATACATTTCTGCTAAAAACGATAGAAAAATGTGTGTGTGTGTGTGTGTGTGTGTGTGTGTGTGTGTGTGTGTGTGTGCATGTCTAGACTGCTTTGTGAGGACAGGAAACTGGCTTTGACAAAGTGTCCATCCCCACGAGTTTGAAGACATGTTTGAGGTTCAAAATGTGGTTTTAGTGTCGGGGTTATAATTAGGTTATGGTTAGAGTAAGCATTAAGTCAATGAAAACGAGTGTGTGTGTGAGATATGGGGGTGGAAATATAAACACATTTTATTTGTGGAGGGATAATGACATTTCACCCCGTAAGATACAGAACCCCAAGTTCAAGAGCAACACACACACACACACACACACACACACACACACACACACACACACACACACACACACACACACACACACACACACACACTTTTATAAATGACTCCTATTCATCCCCGAACTCTCTCCCCTCCTCTGTGACCTGTGACCCCTGACCTCCCCCTCTTTCCATTTAGAGTGGGAGGGGGCGGGGCTCTTGTGGGGTGACAGAGATGTGTGTGTAAGGTTCCCCTGTTGCCGTGGAGATGAAGCGGGTGGAGACAGACAGCTGTCTGTGTGTGTGTGTGGTGGTGGGGCGGGGTCAAAGGTCAAAGTGGTGTTCAAACAAAGAAACAAGCTTCCACAAGTTTCCACTCTGAGGACACGGCGTGGACATGTGTGTGATGATAACATGATGAGTTTTTACACTGATCGGTTTTATGTAGTGATATTATTCATCCACCAGGTGGCTCCAACAACTCACATGAGCAATATCACCTTTGAAGACGTGTAAACCTCTGTTACAGTTACATTAAATACAAATACAAATGAAATACATGTTAACGTTTTGACCTTGGGCTCATGCTTTTTGCGCCGCTACGATGTCTGATAGCGTTTGTCACTCGTGGTATTTCTGAGGTTCTTTAGATAAAATGAGCACGTCCGTCTGATTCTGACAGTTTTACAGTTCCTGGTTCGTCTCCACATGTGTTGGTGCTGCGGCGCCCCCCACAGGCCAAACAGAGAATAAGTTCTCAGAGGATAAACCACCAACTCAGGTTTGCCCTGTGGTGAAATTGTAACGCTCTGTCTTCTGGCCCGCAGCTCCTCCAGAATTTGTTCAGTGGCCACAGTCTGTCTCCAGACCAGCAGGGGCCAGCGCTGTCTTCAGCTGCACGGCGTCCGGCGTCCCCGACCCCCACCTAATCTGGCTGAAGAACGGCAAACTGCTGACGCCCATCGGCAACGTCAAGCTCACCAACGGGAACACGTGAGATCCTACTGTTTACGCTCAGAAGGTCTTTCTCTCTGTGAGGTTACTGCACGGTTTAACGCCCCACCTCTTCTCTGCCACCCCCTGCAGGACGCTCGCCATCACCCGCATCACCCCTGATGATGAGGCCATCTACCAGTGCATCGCCGAAAATAGCGCCGGCACCAATCAGGCCAGCGCTCGCCTTGCCATCAGCCAGGGCTCAGAGCTGCCCGAGGCCCCCACTGGCCTCCAGGCGGCGCCGCTGAGCTCCAGCAGCCTGCAGCTCACCTGGGACCAGCCGGCAGAGCACGTGAGCCAGCAGATCATCGGATACGTCCTGCACATCAGGAAACTGGGCGGTGAGAGAGGGGTGGGGGTGGTGTTTTTAAGCCTGAGATTGTCCGTGTGAGGAGATTAGAAATGAGATTAAAGGGTAATGACCTGATATGAACTTTCTCTGTGGGGGCAAAATTACTGGTTCCTGATTGGCTGGAGACTGATTGCTGCGTGTAAATGATAATGCCAATCAATCAGTCTGCAGCACTATCACCGACTGTGGTTGCTTTCACCTGTTTGACCTTTGATCTGTGACCTCCTCAGAGCCGGACAGTGCAGAGCTGCAGGAGGCCGTCAGTAAAACCACCTTCAAACACGAATTCAGCAACCTGGAAGCTGCCACCACCTACTCCATCTACCTGAAGGCGTACTCGGCACTGGGAGGTAGCCAGCAGTCTGACAGCATCATGGCCAGCACGCTGGGCGGCGGTAGGTCACCTGTGACTGATAACACTGAAAACACTCACACTATATCTAATATAGTATAAAACCTCGCCATCTGAAGGTGGCGCCTCAGCATTCCAGCCTCAAAGAAGGACCTCCACCTAAAACTAATCACCTGGGTCTGAGTTCACAAGGTGATTCAGGTCTACTCACAATGGCTTGAAAACATTAGCTGAATGAGGTCACCACCTTTCTGAAGCTCAGAGGTCTGTTTTGAAGGTCTGCAGCTTGGTCCTGATTGGAGCTGATGAAGCTGTAGATTTGTAGGAAATGAGACCCTGCTGTAGCAAACTGAAGTTCTGGTAAAGATCCATCAGTGTAAGGGCAGCGCTTCCTACCACACACAAAGAGGAGGATTGGGTTCAGATAAATGAACAGTAATCTGATCAGACGTTTGATAGAAGGAAGCTGCAGCTCCACACTTCTGCCAGCAGAGGGCACGCCCACTCAGCCTGAGGCTTTAAGCATCATCTTTATGTTTCAGAGGATGAATGCAGAAACACATTGTCACTGTTTGATGTGTTGACATCATAAACAGGGTTTGACCTCAGAGGTGCAGGCTGGGGTGGGGTACACCTGCTCTGATCGCTCTGAATAAAAACCATGTTTAAACATTTTGGAGATGCCGTCTCTGTAAATGACTGCAGGCTCTGTCTGCCCCACAGTTCCAAGTCCTCCCAGTTTCTTCACTAAGGTCCTGAACCAGACTGCCATGCAGGTGTACTGGGAGCTGCCCAGCAAGCCGGGGAAGCTGGAGGGCTTTAGACTGGAGTACCGCAGTGTTTCCAACCCAGAAGTGCAGGGGCAGGAAACCTTCCCAGCACACATCAATACCCACACCATCTCCCACCTGGGTGAGTATGAGGCTGGTGTTTACGGGCAACCAGACAGGAAGTGAATACAGCGTTCTGATAATCTGTTTGTTTACTTCCTGCAGAGCCGGCGGCCATTTATGAAATCCAGCTGGTGGCGTTTAACGGGAACGGAGACAGTCCGTCCAACCGCCGCCTCGTATCTCTGGCAGACGGAGAGAGAGCTGCAGCAGGTAGGAGCCTGACCTCTGACCTCTTGCACACCGTCACCAATGAAAGCAGTGTAACATGTGATGTTTGTCGCCCTCAGCTGGTTCAAGCTGTAACTGCGATCAGTCTGACGGCTCGACATCCGCTCTGCTGGTCGGCCTTCACAGTGGCCTCGCCTGCATCCTCTGCTGCCTGCTGCTCGTCCTGCTGGCATACAGACGCAAGTAAGGCCTTCACTATCATCGTCTTCATCGTCCTCACAGCCACCACAACCATCATCGTCCTCATCGTCCTCACAACCACCACCGCCATCATCGTCTTCATCATCCTCACAACCATCACCGCCGTCATCGTCTTCATTGTCCTCACAACCACCAGCGCCGTCATCGTCTTCACAACCACCACCGCCGTCATCGTCTTCATCAGACAGGTGCAGTCTGCTGACAGACTCTGGGACAGTATGAGGTTTCAGATGTAACCAGGTGACTCGACTCCTGCAGATAAATCTCTGTATAAATCTAATCTTCACTTCTTTCCATGTGAACTGTTTACCTGCAACACTCACACCCGATTGGTTGATATCAGGCAGTTTTTCCACGGTGCTTTGCTCGGTTTCATGCTCCGTCAGCTTCTGGCTGATGTACATGATCAGGTGGTCGACCTGCTGGGACAAAACAGCCCCAGTCCCTGTTTGAGGCGTTCATCTGCAGGATAAAAGTTAGGTTGTCTGTGAAGGTTTTCAGTCATGCAGGTCATGGTGATTTAAGGAGCTTGGACGGAAAAGCCTCCGGACTTCTTTAAGTTTATTGAAGCTGTTTCATCCGAGAAGCTTCTTAAGTCTAAAACCAACTGGTGCAGAGTCCCAGATTTTTAAGACCTATTGGGAGGGTCATGAACCGCCTGTTGATCCTCTGCCTAATCACGTCAGCCAAGGTGTGAAAACAGGTGTAGGTCACAGTCAGCCAAGGTTTCGGGTGAACCCGCTGTGAAAACTAGCCCCACCCTATCATGAGAGATGTGAGTGGGCGTTAAGGTGTCTGGGAAGGATCTCAAAATTGAATTAAAGCTGCAAGCAGCGTTATGAGGGCCCTCACACCCCTGTGCGTCGAGCCACGCCCAACACCTACACCCAGCATGTGTGATCTGATGTCACATTGATGGAAATCATGCGTAGAACCACCAGCTGAAATTTCATCTCGTTCAATGATTATTATAGTTGTCCCACTAGGTGGTGCTAAAACCATTACTGACAAATGGCATATCAATATTTTTCCGAGCTCGACTCTTGACTCATGCCTGCGAAGTTTGGTTGGTAGAGATTAGACATTGTGTTTTTGAGTGACAGCAGATTGCTGCTTCTAGGCGAGTGATTGAAACTCCACGTGCTGCCATGACCACCTTATTTCCCTATATGTAAAAAGCTTCGCAAGGTCTTTAGATTCCCTGCGATGGAGATCATGTTGTTCTGATGAAATCCATTGGAGGAGTTCGTCAAAGTATTAGGCCTGATAAGAGGTGAAAATGTCGCCAAAATTACACTTTAATTTTAAAATGGCTGACTTCCTGTTGGATTTGGGATATTGCTCCAAGAGACTTTTTTGTACATGTTGATATCTTCCATAAGCTGACCAGGTTTCAAACTCATAGATGAAACACAGAGCAGGGGCTGATGTTTTAAAATTTTGTAGGGGGCGCTATGGAGCCATTTTGCAATTTTCCATGAAAAATGATCAGATAACAAGAAAGCCTTCATCACATTGGAGGTGTGGGCCAAACTTCAAGAGTTTTTGAGCTTTCCAAGCCCCTCAAAAGCCACTTCATCTTTCATGGTGAACCGCGTTGCTACCAGGGTGCGCCGTTCACTTTAAACTCACAATTTTCTCACTGAAGCATCATGAAGGACTGATGTTAATATTCACCGCTTTTGAGGTGGACCTGATGAACATGTGATAATCAGCATATCAAAGTGAAAGACATGACATTTCCTGTTCCCACTAGGTGGCGCTCTGCGTATTCCTGACAATGGGCATATCAATCTGTTCAGGGCATGAGTGTTATCATGTGTGTAAAGTTTGGTAGTGATCAGACTTGATTGCATTGAATTATAGCAATTTGTTTCTTCATGGCGAGACATCAATATTCGCCATGCTGCTGGGGTCGTGCCCTTTCGCAAAAAGTCACACTTTTCAATGTATTGCAAAGACCAACTCCTTAAGGCTTTCCTGGAGAAATTTGAGGCTGCAGACGTCACCCATCTCTATACTGTACCCCAAAGTCTAAAACATGACATTTCCTGTTCCCACTAGGTGGCGCACTCCCTGATGTCAAATATGGCAGTTGAAATATGTTCAGGGGTGGAGCCTTATCATATGTGTGCTCTTCGGTCCAGGTCGGACAATGTATGACGGAATGAGAGGCAATAAGATTTTCATGGCGAATCATTGAAATTCGCCGTGCCGCCATGGTCACACCGTATCCCGAAAACTCAAAAGCTCCGCAATTTAACATGGCCCAGGTGTGTAGTTGACACTGACCAAAGATGAAGCTTATACAATCAAATCCCAAGGAGGAGTTCGCAAAAGTACGAGGCCTGGAAATGGAAAAATCAGAGCCAAAATGTCACCTTCAATCTAAAATGGCGGACTTCCTGTTGGGTTTGTGTCAGTGGTCCCACTGACTTTTTTGTTTGTCTCAGCATGATAGACATGTGTGCCAAATTTCATACATGTAGCTCAAACGATGCGTTCGTAGGGCTTCATTTAACAAGGCATAGGGGGCGCTCTAGAGCCAATCTCCAATGCTCATATGTAAAACCATTAAAATACAAAATTTTTCACCAGACCTGGCATGTGTGCAAAATTTCATGAGTTTTTGAGCATGTTTAGGCCCTCAAAAAGGCCCTTGTTTTGCCTGAATAATAAAAATGAGAAGAAGAAGAAGAAGAAACGGAGCAGATACAATAGGGCCTTCTCAGTGCTCGGGCCCTAATTATAGATGGCAGACAGTTGGTGTCGTAAGCCCCGCCCTCTGTTCAAAGATGGTCGTTCACAGTGGATATAGATGCTTATTTCACTCCCCTTTCAAACCATCTGTCTTCTCTGTCCAACATATGAACATTGGCATCCTCGAAAGAGTGACCTTTAACCTTTAGATGCAGATGGACAGCTGAGTATCTCTGCCTGAGTCTAGCCCCTCTGTTGTATAGGCGCTGTTGCCATTCCTGGGCCTGTGCAAAATTTTCAGTTTGACAACCTCCCCAAAGTGTGCAGCTTTGCTCTCAGGTCCAGGACTTACTGAATCTCATTTTTCGCTGGGCTTGGACCTTCCTCCCAGCTTTCTTTAATCAGGTCGAGCACCCCTCGCAGCTTCCAGCCAAATAGCAGTTCAAAGGGAGAAAATCCCGTGGAGGCCTGGGGCAGCTCCGGCACTGCGAACACGGGCAGGTTTCTCACAGTGTTTCTATTCGCCGTCACTGCTCAGCCGACTCCGCTTGTCTCAGGTCCTGGCATCTCTTAAAAAGGGAGTCACCTGATTATCCCAAAAAAGCTGCAGCTGCTCAATCAGACTCCACAACCATCACTATCATTGTCATCATCGTCATCGTCATCATCATCATCGTCATCATCATTATCATCATCATCCTCACCGTGTTCTCTTTGCTCAGTTTTTTCTGCAGGAGGGGGGAGAGCTGGGAGACTCCACCCACTCTGAATGGCGTCAGTGGTCCTAAAGGTCACACACCGGAGAGCTTCGAGCTCAGCCAGGTAAACACACACACACACACACACACACACACACACACACACACACACACACACACACACACACACACACACACACACCCCTTCTGGATGATTATTAAGTGATGGTCCTGATCCAGAGTTCAGGTCAAATACCTGCCTGAGGAAACACCTTCCTGTCTATGACCTCCTTCTCCCTTGCTCCACCTACAGACATGTGATTCCACCCTTCCTCCAGTGATGGTCATGGTTGAACCTGCTCTACCTGTTCACCTGGACACAGGCACCAGATAAAACACCACACATTACCCGAATACCCCCACCCCCCCACCCCTCCCTCTGAACGCCGGCCTGTGGCACCTTCTCTCCTCCTGACAGCCTTACCGCATTCAGGATGAGAGATTAACATAGAGATTATAATGATGATGATGATGATGATTTGTCTGAGGACGCTCCAGGTAGCGTCTGATCCCACAGGGAGACTGAACCCGTTGAACTTCACTGCTGTGACACCAATTCCAAATGAAATCGTCTCCAGATTGAAACCAAAGCAGAATTCTTCACCTGTATACACACAAATTGTTGGTCACATGACTCTGGCTCCTCCCCCTGTGTGTTCAGATGCTGATGCTTGCCTGCTGAAACCAAAAGCTTTTTTCTTCAGTTTGGGCTCATTTTGTTTCCAGAGACGATGAAGCCTTTTGCCGGCTTGACCAGAGACGGGCCTCTGAGATGCACCTGAGAAAGTGTTCTACCTGCCGTTTGCCGGTCCTCAGAGGCCCAGAGCCAAAGGGAATGATTGTTTCTCTGGTCAGCAGGTAACCTTAGAGGACGCTAACGCTCCTCTGCTCCGCTTTAGCCTTTCGGTGTTTGTCTGTCTTGGCGAGTTCGCCTCCAGTCAGGATGTAGACGAGGCCCACGGTCAGCTGGCTGCTCCTACCCTCCCTCCATCCCTCTCTCCAACTCCTCCGCCAAACTGTTTCCCTCCAAAGAGAGCTACCTCAGGCTTCATGCCAAACCTCTAAATTGCTGTTAGCCTCCCGCTGCTGGTCAAGCTAACCTACCTCAAACCAAATGCCTCCTCTGGGGCCTTTTCCATGTTTTAACCTTTTTGCCCAACCGTCACCACGAGACCTTTGCTGTTCTGGATCCGTCCCTCGCTGTCTGTAGACGTCTTTGCTTCTGCTGATGAGGGAGGGCATCTCCATACCTGAGAAGATCTGACTGCTTCACCTGGGGAAGTGAGATAGGGAAGTGTGGGACATCTCTGGCCTTTTCTGTCCCGATTTCAATGAATTTTTATTTATGTTTTCAAGGGCTTCCACTTCCTGTTACCTGCCCACAGGTGTGTACAGCCTCATGAGCCATGTCTAAACTGACCTCTGATGTATTTTAATGTATCAAATGAATTCATATAGATGAAGAGCAGCTTTCTGTAGAATTCAGCCAAATATTTTTTAAAACGAGCTGAACGCCTTCCAAAGAAAAGAAAAGCTAGTTTTCCTGCATTTCCTGTTTGTTTTCACGCCGCTTCCTGTCCGAGTCGAAGAACAAACAAAACCAAAATAATTCCTCGCCATCACATTTTATATCTCACACAAACAAAAAGGAGTGAAAGTGAAAATATATTTTCTTATGTCGTCGTAGGATGAGCTGTCCGGAAAACCAAATAAATGAAGGATAAAACCGCGCTGACCAAAAGCTCAGAAATATCCAGATATTATATTTGTATTTACGCCACAGAGCATGCTCACTCTGTGCGGATTAATGTCTCTATGAGTGACCTCCGACCCCCTGACCTCCTGATCCTGAGGACTTTACTGTAGCGCTCTGTGACCGGGACCAGGTCCCGCGTCTGATCCGTGCTTTCAGTATGTGTAGAAACATTTTTCAGACCAACAGAGAAAAATTGTCCATGTTTTAGAAACGTGTCCTTCTTCCAAACATACGTTCTTCAAATTTAACTCATAAATGATATTTTCTCTCTGCAGGGAACGTTGAACTGTTTTAGGTTTTTGATATTTTAGCATCGGTGCTACTTAAAACAAGTTAAAAGAGTAGAAAAACAGAATGAAAAGATTGGATTTGCTGATGAAAATGATCCGGTATCACCTCGAGTACATGAACACTGTGCTCGGCCATCAGCCCCGAGGACTCTGAGCTTCACGTTTGGGGTGTTTGTGGCCTCCTCACATGAACGTTTCTTTAACGTTCTCCTTTGTGAGCTGAGGGTTGTTGTCTCTGCTGCACGATTCAATCCACAGGCAGATGTCCTGCTTCTCAGTCAAAATCCATCATTCTTCAGTGATGCTGAGCTGTTCTGGTCCATATGCACTGAAGCAGTCCCAAACCATCACACTACCATAGATGCTTTTGGACTGTGGGAACATTTTCGTAGTTGTGGTCACTCCACGCTGCAGGAAGCACAAACTGCCAAAGTTCTTGGAACCTGTTTTTGGTTCTTAGCTGCTAATTCAGGAATTTTACTCTCTGAGTGACAAAGTGCATGCTGATTGGTGCACCACCATCAGACGCCATTTAAAACAGTGTAATCGACAGTTAGCTCTACAAATGGCAGAAACCATGGAGAACAGGACCGACAGTGAACTCTGTTCTTCTCTGGGCTCACCTCCACCCTCATTAATTGCAGCCTCACTATAACAAAACAGTTTATGTGAAAGCACTTTGTGGTCCTTGGCTGAGACAAAGTTCTGGTCCTCACTGCTTTCTTTCTACTCACGCCGCTCTCCTCCGTCCTCTAAAGAACTTTCATCACCTGCGTTACAGGCAGTGGTGATCGTTTTCTGAAGTCCTCACACTTCTCATCTGTTCAGGACTCACTTCCCAGAACATGCGGAGATCTTTACCTGAAAACACCTGTTTCAAATATCGTTTTCACCCATAAATAAAGGCTCATATTTGAATGCTTTTGAACTGCTTTCTGTTTAAAACCTTTTAGGATGTTTTAAGTCGCACTGATGCAGAAAAGAAGAGAATCTAAACTTTTTCCTGGAGCCAGTGCTCCTCCTTAAAGCCCAGACTTAATAGACCAGAGTGTAAACTGTGCCAAAGTGTAGGTCAGGGTGGGGAACTCCAAGGGCCGGTGTCCCACAGGTTTTGGATCTCACGGTCAACACACCTGAACCACATGATACCAGGCCTCTGCAGAACATCACAACATATTGAGGAGGTCATTTAGGCATTTAAATCAGCTGTGTTGGATCAAGGACACGTCTAAAACCTGCAGGGTCCTCGAGGCCTGGAGTTGGACACCCCTGGCGTAGGTGAAAACTGTCGTGAGCCATCTTTGTGTTAGAGTGTCTTTGATTTTGGACCTTTGACCTCCTCCCCCAGTTCAACAAAACACCCTCCTTGCTGTTCTCAGGGTCAAAGGTCAGAGGTCGCAGAGCTCCACTGCCTTGACTATGCTCCGAAACGAGACGATTGTTTCTAAAAGTAAAGTTTTGAGACGTTTTGTTGAGTTTGGCTGTTCTTTTTCTAGAACTTTCCGCTTTCCGTTCATTCTTAT
Source organism: Oreochromis aureus (assembly GCF_013358895.1). NCBI lineage: Eukaryota > Metazoa > Chordata > Actinopteri > Cichliformes > Cichlidae > Oreochromis > Oreochromis aureus. The sequence continues at coordinate 38,937,771 of NC_052952.1, forward strand.
CTTTCCGTCGCTGCCGTTTGGCAGCAAAGAGGAAAGCTGCCAAAATAAAGACGTTAAAATTTGTATTTTTATTCTAATAATATTATGATTCTTCTCGTTTGACTCTGTTTTTCTGATTCTTTATGTTTGTAGCTGATGTGAAGATATTTGTAGGATTGTAAAAGCTGTTCCCAGCTGAAGGTAGAGCCTCTGATTAAACAGCCATATTTACCCATAAGCCATACGTGATGTCAAAGCCATGCTGTGCATAAAAACCTGTTTTATTGTTTGTCCGAGCTGAGTCCACCTCCTGCTGTCGACACGCTGTAGAAACTAAACCTGAGATGTAGCGATCGTAGTGACTGAAGGCTAGAACCAATGAGAAAAATGATGCTTTAATGATTCTGTTTTCTCTATAAAGATGTTTGAATAATGTGTCACAAAAATAAAAGCACCCAAAGCTTTGAACTGCTTTTTAAAGCGAACCGAGCTCTGAGCTCTCGTGTTCAGAGCCTCCTGTTTGTGCTGCAGATTCTCTCCACAGAATGTTTCTCTGTCCTTACTTCTGCTGTTCAGACACATAAAAACCAAATAAAGCTGAAGTAGAAAACATGTCTCAGATCATCATTTATTTAGCGAACGAGCTGCTCATGCAGCGACACCTGAGGTTTGACAAGGTGAGTTTAATGTACAGTCATGTGACCTGCCGATAAAGATGACACGTTAAACCAATTTGTGTCATGTGGGTCACCGAGTGGTGAGGTCACCAACGCTCGGCTGACTCAGTGACTGCAGAAGTGCATCAGCACTAAAACTGTGCAGCGAGAGATTGATGGCCGAGCAGCTTGTACAGGTGTGACGTGAAGTACTTTTGTACCTCACCTTAACACCTGGATATCACCTGGGTATCATCTGCATAGCAGTAAAAATGCATGCAGTGTTTTCTAATAGTATTAAATAAGGGAAGCATACATTAAGATCACTGGTTGGGACCAGTGAGTGAGGAACTCCTGAGGAACTCCATGGCCAGTTGTGGGTGTTAGGGATTACAAAGTAACAAGTTACTGTAATCACATTACATTTCAGTAATGCAGTAATGTAATGGTACTTTACTAAATTCAGTAATCACATTACAGTTGCAATTATGTAATTACTTTGATTGAAAAAGTTCTTCAGTTAGTGCCAGCTGGACAGAAAAAAACCCAAATATTAAAGAAACATTCTTGTATGGTACAGTCAGCTGATTCAGTTCATGTGCAGGAGGAGGACAATGGTGGAGTGGTACAGCGATAGCTTTCGAGGAGTGGAGATGTGGACATTTATTTTTACTACACAAAAGGACAGGAAGATAACTGTAGAGTTGAAAGTGCAGCCAGGACACAAACAACCAGACTTTTCTACTAACACAACTTTGACTTGTAACAGTCGTAATAGTGCGGTGTCTCCTTAAGACAGCTTAAGTTGATGTTTAGTGATGTCACGAGTATTCACCACTGCCCTCTGTTGAGTGTGGGAGAAGCGTGCTCGCACATGGAACTCATGTCGTTACCTCACTAACTCAAAGTAACGTTACGGGTTGTATGAACTCTGCTTGCTTCATGTATGATGAGACCGCAGCCATTCAGCCGGGCTTGTAAGGCTGGTGTTTATTAAAGGACAAGCACTGTGGAATTCCCACTGCCAGTGTGGCTGCAAGCTTTTGACTGTCCTGTCTTGAGTGTGTCGGCTGCCTCCTCTCAACCACTGAATACAACCCACATTACAGACACTTTGCTAACATCTGCACGGGTAGCATGCTAACGCTAAGCTAGCCAAGAACCCAGAGTGTTGTTAAAGCAGACGCTGGCCCAGCATCCAGAGCCTAAAAACCAAAGAAAGTTCATATGTGTGCGGTCATTAGGGGTTTGAGTTGGTGTGTGGGACTGTAGCCTGTAGGTAACTGGTAGCAATGGATTTCAGGTTATTTTGTGGAGAAATTAGAAAGTCATGTAACCAGTAGTCTGACAACATCTCCAGCGAGGAATTAAATAAATTACTACATTACTTTTAAGAAAAGTAAAAACTAATGTGTGATCCATTACTTTTCTTGAGTAACTACCCCAACACTGCTAAAAACCTGAAACACAAACAAACATGCATGAGTCACATCAATGCTTCTCCATCGCAGCAAGAGCAGAGCATCATGGGTATGGTCACATTTGAACCTCCATAGCTGCAGTTCCTCTAACATCCAGCAGAAGTACCAGTGAGTCAGTCCCCAGAGACTTCCATGTCAAAGATTATAACAGTGTGGGGGGAGAGCGTTTTTATAACTCACCTGTTTAAACTGGATTAAGGCTTAAAGCTTGGATCATTAGGGGTGTGGCCTCCTTGACTGACAAGTGGATGGTGACACAGGCAGCTGTAGCTGCTTGCTGTCCGGTTGGCTGAACTGGATCTGTTACAACAATCTACTGTTGTTGTATGCCATCCCTATACAGCCTGTGGATGCAGACACATCCTGTTGTCTCATAGGGGGTCATATGATTGTTGGGTTTTTCTCTGTATTTATTATTGTGCTATCTACTGTACAATATAAAGCGCCTTGAGGCGACTTTTGTTGTGATTTGGCGCTATATAAATAAAATTGAATTGAAAATTGAATTGTTGTCTTTGAGCTCCACCCTGTGGTTCACAGAGTGGGCATGTCCATGTTTGGAGGTGTCCCTGACGAGGTCATCCAGAGACTAGAAGCTGCTCTGTGGATTTAGATGAGATTAACGATTGATTTAGATTAATGAGAAAAAAAGCTGCACTTTAATTTGTAGTCAGGAGGCATCAGCATGCTGCTGCTGTTTGACTGCAGTCACCTCTCTTTAAGGCTTGACACAAGGGTCAGAGGTCAGTGCCTTCACTCTGAGCATTATCTGTGGAGGGCGTGACACCATGTGATCTAAACTGATAAAACCAACATGCAGACAAAATGACCACGTTTTTCTGATTCTGTGGCAACAACTCTGCTCAGGCGCCTGCAAATAAAAATCACCTGACACAAAGCATAAGTCACATGCTAAAGTCCCGTGCTTTGACTGGCTGGTCTGCTGCAGTCTGGATGTTGGTGGAGGGCTGCGGCTCGTGCTCCCTGCTGTGAGGACCCCCTCTGGTGGACAGTCGGTCTATGTATTGGGGCGAAGTGTCCGTATCACTCCTCACCCAGCGGCAGCAGGTGGCGAGGTCGGCCCTAAAGGACGGCGTGTAGAAGCCGTAGATGATGGGGTCGCAGCAGGTGTTCAGGTTCCCGAACACAAAGAGGGCGTGGTGGACGTACTCCGGTGTGATGCGTAGCATGTCGGGCTGGAACCAGTACCAAATCCCCAGCAGGTAGTATGGCGTCCAGCACACGACAAAGGACAGCACGATGACCAACGTCATCTTTAGAGTCTTCATCCGAGCCTTTGGGATGATGTCGGTGCCACTGCGACGCAGGGGCGACTCACCTGCTGAAAGAGGGAGTGGGTACATTGGTGATCATACAACAAATCAGCTGTGATGGCTGAGAACAGGTGTGGTTGACGTGCGTTACAGGTGTCGTTCATAGGTGTGTTACCTTTGTCTCTCAGGTGCTGCTGGTGGATGTGCAGCAGGATGCGGCTGTAGCAGCAGCTCATCACCAGCAGGGGGATGACATACAGCGTGGTGAAGTGAAACATGTTGTAAACAGTTTCCTGCCAGCGGTGGCTGAAGCTACCGTGAGACACACATTGAGTGAAGTCCACCGAGTCCACCCTGATGGTCCTGAAGATAAACAGCTAATGGACGGACAGAGTCACACTTTGGAGGCCTCACATTAGTATTTCTACCAATAAACAACAGTTCATTAGATAAAAATCCAGATGTGATGTCCTGGTCTGAGTTTCAGTTCTGCTCTGAAGCTGCTCTTACTTTGAACTAGCTATTGACGTCTTAGCATTGGTAGCATGCCTTATAGAAACAAAGGGGAGCAGTTAGCCTGAGCTATCAGCAGGAGGTTGTGCATGGATAATCCAGAGCATTCCTGCCGGGATTAACACTCAGTCAGAATTTACTGCAGGAACTTTCACCTGGATCAGCTGCATGTGAGCTGCTGACAGGTGGAGAAGCTGCTCACTGCTCAGGCAGGAGGATCTCTAACAAGAAAAGATGTGATCATTTGACCTGCTTTAATAAAATCAAGCTTCTTGTCGACTCATACATGTGGGTGCAGAGCGAGCAGCAGGTGCACAGGTGGCAGCGACACACAACTTAATGTTATGTTACTGACAGACTGCTGGGATCACTTTTCAGCTGTGGAACAAACTCATGTCATTCATAACAAAGCGAGTCATCTCCAAGTGTTTTATTTTTTAAGTACACGTCAGAGACAAAACTCGAACCGTGAGTTACCTGTGCTCACCGTTACCTCTGCTGAAAATTACTTCTGCTCACAGTTACCTCTGCTGATAGTTATCTGTGCTCACAGTTACCTCTGCTCACAGTTACCTCTGCTCACAGTTGCCTCTGCTCACAGTTACTTCTGCTCACAGTTACCTCTGCTCACAGTTACTTCTGCTCACAGTTGCCTCTGCTCACAGTTACTTCTGCTCACAGTTACTTCTGCTGACAGTTGCCTCTGCTCACAGTTGCCTCTGCTCACAGTTACTTCTGCTCACAGTTACTTCTGCTCACAGTTACCTCTGCTCACAGTTACCTCTGCTCACAGTTGCCTCTGCTCACAGTTACCTCTGCTCACAGTTACTTCTGCTCACAGTTACTTCTGCTCACAGTTACCTCTGCTCACAGTTACCTCTGCTCACAGTTGCCTCTGCTCACAGTTACTTCTGCTCACAGTTACCTCTGCTCACAGTTGCCTCTGCTCACAGTTACTTCTGCTCACAGTTACTTCTGCTCACAGTTACCTCTGCTCACAGTTACCTCTGCTCACAGTTGCCCTCTGCTCACAGTTGCCTCTCACAGTTACTTCTGCTCAGTTACTTCTGCTCACAGTTACCTCTGCTCACAGTCACTCTCTGCTCACAGTTGCCTCTGCTCACAGTTACCTCTGCTCACAGTTGCCTCTGCTCACAGTTGCCTCTGCTCACAGTTGCCTCTGCTCACAGTTGCTCTGCTCACAGTTGCCTCTGCTCACAGTTGCCTCTGCTCACAGTTGCCTCTGCTCACAGTTACCTCTGCTCACAGTTACCTCTGCTCACAGTTACCTCTGCTCACAGTTACCTCTGCTCACAGTTGCCTCTGCTCACAGTTACCTCTGCTCACAGTTGCCTCTGCTCACAGTTACCTCTGCTCACAGTTACCTCTGCTCACAGTTACCTCTGCTCACAGTTACTTCTGCTCACAGTTACCTCTGCTCACAGTTACTTCTGCTCACAGTTACCTCTGCTCACAGTTGCCTCTGCTCACAGTTACTTCTGCTCACAGTTACCTCTGCTCACAGTTACCTCTGCTCACAGTTACCTCTGCTCACAGTTACCTCTGCTCACAGTTACCTCTGCTCACAGTTACTTCTGCTCACAGTTACTTCTGCTCACAGTTACCTCTGCTCACAGTTACTTCTGCTCACAGTTACCTCTGCTCACAGTTACCTCTGCTCACAGTTACCTCTGCTCACAGTTGCCTCTGCTCACAGTTGCCTCTGCTCACAGTTGCCTCTGCTCACAGTTACCTCTGCTCACAGTTGCCTCTGCTGACAGTTGCCTCTGCTCACAGTTACTTCTGCTCACAGTTGCCTCTGCTGACAGTTGCCTCTGCTCACAGTTACCTCTGCTCACAGTTACCTCTGCTCACAGTTGCCTCTGCTCACAGTTGCCTCTGCTCACAGTTACTTCTGCTTACAGTTGCCTCTGCTGACAGTTGCCTCTGCTCACAGTTACTTCTGCTCACAGTTACCTCTGCTGACAGTTGCCTCTGCTCACAGTTACTTCTGCTCACAGTTGCCTCTGCTCACAGTTGCCTCTGCTGACAGTTGCCTCTGCTCACAGTTACTTCTGCTCACAGTTGCCTCTGCTGACAGTTGCCTCTGCTCACAGTTACTTCTGCTCACAGTTACCTCTGCTCACAGTTGCCTCTGCTCACAGTTACTCTGCTCACAGTTGCCTCTGCTCACAGTTGCCTCTGCTGACAGTTGCCTCTGCTCACAGTTACTCTGCTCACAGTTGCCTCTGCTCACAGTTGCCTCTGCTCACAGTTGCCTCTGCTCACAGTTGCCTCTGCTCACAGTTGCCTCTGCTCACAGTTGCCTCTGCTCACAGTTACCTCTGCTCACAGTTACCTCTGCTCACAGTTACCTCTGCTCACAGTTACCTCTCACAGTTGCCTCTGCTCACAGTTGCCTCTGCTCACAGTTACCTCTGCTCACAGTTACCTCTGCTCACAGTTACCTCTGCTCACAGTTACCTCTGCTCACAGTTACCTCTGCTCACAGTTACCTCTGCTCACAGTTACCTCTGCTCACAGTTACCTCTGCTCACAGTTACCTCTGCTCACAGTTACCTCTGCTCACAGTTGCCTCTGCTCACAGTTACCTCTGCTCACAGTTACCTCTGCTCACAGTTACCTCTGCTCACAGTTACTTCTGCTCACCTCTGCTCACAGTTACCTCTGCTCACAGTTACCTCTGCTCACAGTTACTCTGCTCACAGTTACCTCTGCTCACAGTTACCTCTGCTCACAGTTACAGTTACCTCTGCTCACAGTTACTTCTGCTGACAGTTACCTCTGCTCACAGTTGCCTCTGCTCACAGTTACTTCTGCTCACAGTTACCTCTGCTCACAGTTACTTCTGCTGACAGTTACCTCTGCTCACAGTTACTTCTGCTCACAGTTACCTCTGCTCACAGTTGCCTCTGCTCACAGTTACTCTGCTCACAGTTACCTCTGCTCACAGTTACCTCTGCTCACAGTTACCTCTGCTCACAGTTACTTCTGCTCACAGTTGCCTCTGCTCACAGTTGCCTCTTCTGAGTTACTTCTGATCACAGTTACCTCTGCTGAGTTACTTCTGCTCACAGTTACCTCTGCTCACAGTTACCTCTGCTCACAGTTACTTCTGCTCACAGTTGCCTCTGCTCACAGTTACCTCTGCTCACAGTTACCTCTGCTCACAGTTACTTCTGCTCACAGTTACCTCTGCTCACAGTTACCTCTGCTCACAGTTACCTCTGCTCACAGTTACCTCTGCTCACAGTTACCTCTGCTCACAGTTACCTCTGCTCACAGTTACTTCTGCTCACAGTTACCTCTGCTGAGTTACTTCTGATCACAGTTACCTCTGCTCACAGTTACTTCTGCTCACAGTTACCTCTGCTCACAGTTACTTCTGCTCACAGTTACTTCTGATCACAGTTACCTCTGCTCACAGTTACTTCTGCTCACAGTTACCTCTGCTCAGTTAGTTAGTTACTCTGCTCACAGTTACCTCTGCTCACAGTTACCTCTGCTCACAGTTACCTCTGCTCACAGTTACTTCTGCTCACAGTTACCTCTGCTCACAGTTACCTCTGCTCACAGTTACTTCTGCTCACAGTTACCTCTGCTCACAGTTACTTCTGCTCACAGTTCTCTGCTCACAGTTACCTCTGCTCACAGTTACCTCAGTTGCTCACAGTTACTTCTGCTCACAGTTACCTCTGCTCACAGTTACTTCTGCTCACAGTTACTCCTCTGCTCACAGTTACTTCTGCTCACAGTTACCTCTGCTCACAGTTACTTCTGCTCACAGTTACCTCTGCTGAGTTACTTCTGCTCACAGTTACCTCTGCTCACAGTTACTTCTGCTCACAGTTACCTCTGCTCACAGTTACTTCTGCTCACAGTTACCTCTGCTCACAGTTACTTCTGCTCACAGTTACCTCTGCTGAGTTACTTCTGCTCACAGTTACCTCTGCTGACAGTTACTTCTGCTCACAGTTACCTCTGCTCACAGTTACTTCTGCTCACAGTTACCTCTGACAGTTCTGCTCACAGTTACCTCTGCTCACAGTTACTTCTGCTCACAGTTACCTCTGCTCACAGTTACCTCTGCTCACAGTTACCTCTGCTGACAGTTACTTCTGCTCACAGTTACCTCTGCTGAGTTACTTCTGCTCACAGTTACCTCTGCTGACAGTTACTTCTGCTCACAGTTACCTCTGCTGAGTTACTTCTGCTCACAGTTACCTCTGCTCACAGTTACCTCTGCTCACAGTTACCTCTGCTCACAGTTACCTCTGCTCACAGTTACTCTCTGCTGCACAGTTACCTCTGCTCACAGTTACTTCTGCTCACAGTTACTTCTGCTCACAGTTACCTCTGCTCACAGTTACCTCTGCTCACAGTTACTTCTGCTCACAGTTACTTCTGCTCACAGTTACCTCTGCTCACAGTTACCTCTGCTCACAGTTACCTCTGCTCACAGTTACCTCTGCTGACAGTTACCTCTGCTCACAGTTACCTCTGCTCACAGTTACCTCTGCTCACAGTTACCTCTGCTCACAGTTACCTCTGCTCACAGTTACTCTGCTCACAGTTACCTCTGCTCACAGTTACCTCTGCTCACAGTTACCTCTGCTCACAGTTACCTCTGCTCACAGTTACCTCTGCTGACAGTTACCTCTGCTCACAGTTACCTCTGCTCACAGTTACTTCTGCTCACAGTTACCTCTCTGCTCACAGTTACCTCTGCTCACAGTTACCTCTGCTCTTCTGCTCACAGTTACCTCTGCTCACAGTTACCTCTGCTCACAGTTACCTCTGCTGAGTTACTTCTGCTCACAGTTACCTCTGCTGACAGTTACTTCTGCTCACAGTTACCTCTGCTCACAGTTACTTCTGCTCACAGTTACCTCTGCTGACAGTTACCTCTGCTCACAGTTACCTCTGCTCTGAGTTACCTCTGCTCACAGTTACCTCTGCTCACAGTTACCTCTGCTCACAGTTACCTCTGCTCACAGTTACCTCTGCTCACAGTTACTTCTGCTCACAGTTACCTCTGCTCACAGTTACTTCTGCTCACAGTTACCTCTGCTCACAGTTACCTCTGCTCACAGTTACCTCTGCTCACAGTTACCTCTGCTCACAGTTACCTCTGCTCACAGTTACCTCTGCTCACAGTTACCTCTGCTCACAGTTACCTCTGCTCACAGTTACCTCTGCTCACAGTTACTTCTGCTCACAGTTACCTCTGCTCACAGTTACCTCTGCTCACAGTTACCTCTGCTCACAGTTACCTCTGCTCACAGTTACTTCTGCTCACAGTTACCTCTGCTCACAGTTACCTCTGCTCACAGTTACCTCTGCTCACAGTTACCTCTGCTCACAGTTACCTCTGCTCACAGTTACTCTGCTCACAGTTACTTCTGCTCACAGTTACCTCTGCTCACAGTTACCTCTGCTCACAGTTACCTCTGCTCACAGTTACTTCTGCTCACAGTTACCTCTGCTCACAGTTACTTCTGCTCACAGTTACCTCTGCTCACAGTTACCTCTGCTCACAGTTACCTCTGCTCACAGTTACTTCTGCTCACAGTTACCTCTGCTCACAGTTACCTCTGCTCACAGTTACCTCTGCTCACAGTTACCTCTGCTCACAGTTACCTCTGCTCACAGTTACTTCTGCTCACAGTTACCTCTGCTCACAGTTACTCTCTGCTCACAGTTACCTCTGCTCACAGTTACCTCTGCTCACAGTTACTTCTGCTCACAGTTACCTCTGCTCACAGTTACCTCTGCTCACAGTTACCTCTGCTCACAGTTACTTCTGCTCACAGTTACCTCTGCTCACAGTTGCCTCTGCTCACAGTTACCTCTGCTCACAGTTACTTCTGCTCACAGTTACTTCTGCTCAGTTACCTTCACAGTTACCTCTGCTCACAGTTACTTCTGCTCACAGTTACCTCTGCTCACAGTTACCTCTGCTCACAGTTACCTCTGCTCACAGTTACTTCTGCTCACAGTTACCTCTGCTCACAGTTACCTCTGCTCACAGTTACTCTCTGCTCACAGTTACTTCTGCTCACAGTTACTTCTGCTCACAGTTACCTCTGCTCACAGTTACTCTGCTCACAGTTACCTCTGCTCACAGTTACCTCTGCTCACAGTTACTTCTGCTCACAGTTACCTCTGCTCACAGTTACCTCTGCTCACAGTTACCTCTGCTCACAGTTACCTCTGCTCACAGTTACCTCTGCTCACAGTTACTTCTGCTCACAGTTACCTCTGCTCACAGTTACCTCTGCTCACAGTTACCTCTGCTCACAGTTACTTCTGCTCACAGTTACCTCTGCTCACAGTTACCTCTGCTCACAGTTACCTCTGCTCACAGTTACCTCTGCTCACAGTTACCTCTGCTCACAGTTACCTCTGCTCACAGTTACTCTGCTCACAGTTACCTCTGCTCACAGTTACCTCTGCTCACAGTTACCTCTGCTCACAGTTACTTCTGCTCACAGTTACCTCTGCTCACAGTTACCTCTGCTCACAGTTACCTCTGCTCACAGTTACCTCTGCTCACAGTTACTTCTGCTCACAGTTACCTCTGCTCACAGTTACCTCTGCTCACAGTTACCTCTGCTCACAGTTACTTCTGCTCACAGTTACCTCTGCTCACAGTTACCTCTGCTCACAGTTACCTCTGCTCACAGTTACCTCTGCTCACAGTTACCTCTGCTCACAGTTACCTCTGCTCACAGTTACCTCTGCTCACAGTTACCTCTGCTCACAGTTACCTCTGCTCACAGTTACTTCTGCTCACAGTTACCTCTGCTCACAGTTACTTCTGCTCACAGTTACCTCTGCTCACAGTTACTTCTGCTCACAGTTACTTCTGCTCACAGTTACTTCTGCTCACAGTTACTTCTGCTCACAGTTGCCTCTGCTCACAGTTACTTCTGCTCACAGTTACTTCTGCTCACAGTTGCCTCTGCTCACAGTTACTTCTGCTCACAGTTACTTCTGCTGACAGTTGCCTCTGCTCACAGTTACCTCTGCTCACAGTTACCTCTGCTCACAGTTACTTCTGCTCACAGTTACCTCTGCTCACAGTTGCCTCTGCTCACAGTTACCTCTGCTCACAGTTACTCTCTGCTCACAGTTGCCTCTGCTCACAGTTACTTCTGCTCACAGTTGCCTCTGCTCACAGTTACCTCTGCTCACAGTTACCTCTGCTCACAGTTACCTCTGCTCACAGTTACCTCTGCTCACACAGTTACTCTGCTCACAGTTACCTCTGCTCACAGTTACCTCTGCTCTGCCTCTGCTCACAGTTACTCTGCTCACAGTTACCTCTGCTCACAGTTACCTCTGCTCACAGTTACCTCTGCTCACAGTTACCTCTGCTCACAGTTACCTCTGCTCACAGTTACCTCTGCTCACAGTTACCTCTGCTCTCACAGTTACCTCTGCTCACAGTTACCTCTGCTCACAGTTACCTCTGCTCACAGTTACCTCTGCTCACAGTTACCTCTGCTCACAGTTACTTCTGCTCACAGTTACCTCTGCTCACAGTTACCTCTGCTCACAGTTACCTCTGCTCACAGTTACCTCTGCTCACAGTTACCTCTGCTCACAGTTACCTCTGCTCACAGTTACCTCTGCTCACAGTTACCTCTGCTCACAGTTACCTCTGCTCACAGTTACCTCTGCTCACAGTTACCTCTGCTCACAGTTACTTCTGCTCACAGTTACCTCTGCTCACAGTTACCTCTGCTCACAGTTACCTCTGCTCACAGTTACTTCTGCTCACAGTTACCTCTGCTCACAGTTACCTCTGCTCACAGTTACCTCTGCTCACAGTTACCTCTGCTCACAGTTACCTCTGCTCACAGTTACCTCTGCTCACAGTTACTTCTGCTCACAGTTACCTCTGCTCACAGTTACATTTCTGCTCACAGTTACTCTGCTCACAGTTACCTCTGCTCACAGTTACTTCTGCTCACAGTTACCTCTGCTCACAGTTACTTCTGCTCACAGTTACCTCTGCTCACAGTTACTTCTGCTCACAGTTACCTCTGCTCACAGTTACTTCTGCTCACAGTTACCTCTGCTCACAGTTACTTCTGCTCACAGTTACCTCTGCTCACAGTTACCTCTGCTCACAGTTACCTCTGCTCACAGTTACCTCTGCTCACAGTTACCTCTGCTCACAGTTACTTCTGCTCACAGTTACCTCTGCTCACAGTTACTTCTGCTCACAGTTACCTCTGCTCACAGTTACTTCTGCTCACAGTTACCTCTGCTCACAGTTACCTCTGCTCACAGTTACCTCTGCTCACAGTTACTTCTGCTCACAGTTACCTCTGCTCACAGTTACTTCTGCTCACAGTTACCTCTGCTGACAGTTACCTCTGCTCACAGTTACCTCTGCTCACAGTTACTTCTGCTCACAGTTACCTCTGCTCACAGTTACCTCTGCTCACAGTTACCTCTGCTCACAGTTACTTCTGCTCACAGTTACTTCTGCTCACAGTTACCTCTGCTCACCTCTGCTCACAGTTACTTCTGCTCACAGTTACTTCTGCTCACAGTTACCTCTGCTCACAGTTACCTCTGCTCACAGTTACTCTGCTCACAGTTACCTCTGCTCACAGTTACTTCTGCTCACAGTTACCTCTGCTCACAGTTACCTCTGCTCACAGTTACCTCTGCTCACAGTTACCTCTGCTCACAGTTACCTCTGCTGACAGTTACTTCTGCTCACAGTTACTTCTGCTCACAGTTGCCTCTGCTCACAGTTACCTCTGCTCACAGTTACTTCTGCTCACAGTTACCTCTGCTCACAGTTACTTCTGCTCACAGTTACTTCTGCTCACAGTTACTTCTGCTCACAGTTACCTCTGCTCACAGTTACCTCTGCTCACAGTTACCTCTGCTCACAGTTACTTCTGCTCACAGTTACCTCTGCTCACAGTTACTTCTGCTCACAGTTACCTCTGCTCACAGTTACTTCTGCTCACAGTTACCTCTGCTCACAGTTACTTCTGCTCACAGTTACCTCTGCTCACAGTTACTTCTGCTCACAGTTACCTCTGCTCACAGTTACTCTGCTCACAGTTACTTCTGCTCACAGTTACTTCTGCTCACTACCTCTGCTCACAGTTACTTCTGCTCACAGTTACCTCTGCTCACAGTTACCTCTGCTCACAGTTACCTCTGCTCACAGTTACCTCTGCTCACAGTTACCTCTGCTCACAGTTACCTCTGCTCACAGTTACTTCTGCTCACAGTTACTTCTGCTCACAGTTACCTCTGCTCACAGTTACCTCTGCTCACAGTTACTTCTGCTCACAGTTACCTCTGCTCACAGTTACCTCTGCTCACAGTTACCTCTGCTCACAGTTACCTCTGCTCACAGTTACTTCTGCTCACAGTTACCTCTGCTCACAGTTACCTCTGCTCACAGTTACCTCTGCTCACAGTTACCTCTGCTCACAGTTACCTCTGCTCACAGTTACCTCTGCTCACAGTTACCTCTGCTCACAGTTACCTCTGCTCACAGTTACCTCTGCTCACAGTTACCTCTGCTCACAGTTACCTCTGCTCACAGTTACCTCTGCTCACACAGTTACCTCTGCTCACAGTTACCTCTGCTCACAGTTACCTCTGCTCACAGTTACCTCTGCTCACAGTTACCTCTGCTCACAGTCCTCTGCTCTGCTGTTACCTCTGCTCACAGTTACTCTGCTGACAGTTACTTCTGCTCACAGTTACCTCTGCTGACAGTTACCTCTGCTCACAGTTACCTCTGCTGACAGTTACCTCTGCTCACAGTTACCTCTGCTGAGTTACTTCTGCTCACAGTTACCTCTGCTGACCCTCTGCTCACAGTTACCTCTGCTCACAGTTACCTCTGCTGACAGTTGCCTCTGCTGACAGTTACCTCTGCTCACAGTTACCTCTGCTGACAGTTACCTCTGCTGACAGTTGCCTCTGCTGACAGTTACCTCTGCTGACAGTTACCTCTGCTCACAGTTACCTCTGTTACCTCTGCTCACAGTTACCTCTGCTGACAGTTACCTCTGCTCACAGTTACCTCTGCTGAGTTACTTCTGCTCACAGTTACCTCTGCTCACAGTTACCTCTGCTCACAGTTACCTCTGCTCACAGTTACCTCTGCTCACAGTTACCTCTGCTGACAGTTACCTCTGCTCACAGTTACCTCTGCTCACAGTTACCTCTGCTCACAGTTACCTCTGCTGACAGTTACTTCTGCTCACAGTTACCTCTGCTGACAGTTACTTCTGCTCACAGTTACCTCTGCTGACAGTTACTTCTGCTCACAGTTACCTCTGCTCACAGTTACTTCTGCTCACAGTTACCTCTGCTGACACAGTTACTTCTGCTCACAGTTACTCTGCTCACAGTTACTTCTGCTCACAGTTACCTCTGCTCACAGTTACCTCTGCTCACAGTTACTCTGCTCACAGTTACCTCTGCTCACAGTTACCTCTGCTCACAGTTACCTCTGCTCACAGTTACCTCTGCTCACAGTTACCTCTGCTCACAGTTACCTCTGCTCACAGTTACCTCTGCTCACAGTTACCTCTGCTCACAGTTACTTCTGCTCACAGTTACCTCTGCTCACAGTTACCTCTGCTCACAGTTACTTCTGCTCACAGTTACCTCTGCTCACAGTTACTTCTGCTCACAGTTACTTCTGCTCACAGTTACTTCTGCTCACAGTTACCTCTGCTCACAGTTACTTCTGCTCACAGTTACCTCTGCTCACAGTTACTTCTGCTCACAGTTACCTCTGCTCACAGTTACCTCTGCTCACAGTTACCTCTGCTCACAGTTACTCTGCTCACAGTTACTTCTGCTCACAGTTACTTCTGCTCACAGTTACTTCTGCTCACAGTTACCTCTGCTCACAGTTACCTCTCTGTTACTCTCACAGTTACTTCTGCTCACAGTTACTTCTGCTCACAGTTACTTCTGCTGACAGTTAGTTCTGCTCACAGTTACCTCTGCTGACAGTTGCCTCTGCTCACAGTTACTTCTGCTTACAGTTGCCTCTGCTCACAGTTACTTCTGCTCACAGTTACCTCTGCTCACAGTTACTTCTGCTGACAGTTAGTTCTGCTCACAGTTACCTCTGCTCACAGTTACTTCTGCTGACAGTTACTTCTGCTCACAGTTACCTCTGCTCACAGTTACTTCTGCTGACAGTTAGTTCTGCTCACAGTTACCTCTGCTGACAGTTACTTCTGCTTACAGTTGCCTCTGCTCACAGTTACTTCTGCTCACAGTTACCTCTGCTCACAGTTACCTCTGCTCACAGTTGCCTCTGCTGACAGTTACTTCTGCTCACAGTTACCTCTGCTCACAGTTGCCTCTGCTCACAGTTACTTCTGCTCACAGTTACCTCTGCTGAGTTACTTCTGCTCACAGTTACCTCTGCTGAGTTACTTCTGCTCACAGTTACCTCTGCTGACAGTTGCCTCTGCTGACAGTTGCCTCTGCTGACAGTTACTTCTGCTCACAGTTACCTCTGCTGAGTTACTTCTGCTCACAGTTACCTCTGCTGAGTTACTTCTGCTCACAGTTACCTCTGCTGAGTTACTTCTGCTCACAGTTACCTCTGCTGAGTTACTTCTGCTCACAGTTACCTCTGCTCACAGTTGCCTCTGCTGACAGTTGCCTCTGCTGACAGTTGCCTCTGCTCACAGTTACCTCTGCTCACAGTTACCTCTGCTGAGTTACTTCTGCTCACAGTTACCTCTGCTGACAGTTGCCTCTGCTCACAGTTGCCTCTGCTCACAGTTACCTCTGCTCACAGTTACCTCTGCTGACAGTTACTTCTGCTTACAGTTACTTCTGCTCACAGTTACTTCTGCTCACAGTTGCCTCTGCTCACAGTTACCTCTGCTCACAGTTACCTCTGCTCACAGTTACCTCTGCTCACAGTTACCTCTGCTGACAGTTACTTCTGCTCACAGTTACCTCTGCTGAGTTACTTCTGCTCACAGTTACCTCTGCTGACAGTTGCCTGTGCTGACAGTTGCCTCTGCTGACAGTTGCCTCTGCTCACAGTTACCTCTGCTGAGTTACCTCTGCTGACAGTCACCTCTGCTCACAGTTACCTCTGCTGAGTTACTTCTGCTCACAGTTACCTCTGCTCACAGTTACCTCTGCTTACAGTTACTTCTGCTCACAGTTACCTCTGCTGAGTTACTTCTGCTCACAGTTACCTCTGCTGACAGTCACCTCTGCTGACAGTTGCCTCTGCTGACAGTTGCCTCTGCTCACAGTTACCTCTGCTGAGTTACTTCTGCTCACAGTTACCTCTGCTGAGTTACTTCTGCTGACAGTTACCTCTGCTGACAGTTACCTCTGCTGACAGTTGCCTCTGCTGACAGTTGCCTCCGCTGACAGTTACCTCTGCTGAGTTACTTCAGCTCACAGTTACTTCTGCTGACAGTTACCTCTGCTGACAGTTACTTTGCTCACAGTTACTTCTGCTCAGAGTTACCTGTGGTGATGCAAGCAGAAGGCTGAGGGTCCAAGCCAGTAGCAACATGCGTCGGTTCCTGCTGTGCGCACTCAGAGCATCCAGTGGGTGCAGAATTGCATGCTGGCGATCTAGGCCGATGACGACAAGGATGAAGGCAGAGGCGTGCATGGCGAATAGCTTCAGGAAGCAGAGCAGCTTGCAGAGCGCGTCACCACCATACCACTGCACTGTCATGTTCCACACTGCATCCAGAGGCATCACCACAAATGTCATCATCAGGTCGGCTGATGCCAGGCTCAGCATTAATGGGCGCAGGTGAGATGCCAAACGCTGCCCTCGCCACACACTGACCAATAGGGCAAGATTACTGCAGGCAGCAAACAAGAAGAGGACAAAGGTGGCTCCAACTCGGAACTGAGCAGCCCGGGTGAAGCTGGGAGCCTCCCAGTCTGGTAGAGGAGGGTACTGGGAGGTGTTGTGAAGGGTCGTGGCCATAGAACTGGTGGGGGGACTTAGTAAAGACAACCTCAGGATGGACCAGTTACCTGCTATCCTGTACAGAATAAGAAAAATGAAGTTTAAGAATCACAATCAGATTCTGAAAAATTACTAACTCCTTTTAGTTAGCTTTGCACAGACACTAGCAGCAGGTACAAACTGTTAGCTTACCTTAGCACAAACTATAAAAGCAATCTGAAACTGTTAGCTTAGCAAAAACCTTCTTATACCCATGTTCTTTTAGTCATTAAGCAGTGTATTGATTGGATGCTGAGCATTCATAGCAGGTACATTTGTGTACCTGTGCCCTCAGGGTTGTCTGACAGTTAAAATATTTTCCTGGGGTCACATTAGTATGTTCTTCTTCATGTTATCGTTTGGGATGTTCTTCTTCTTCTGTATCTTATAACCAGTGGACCTTCTCTGCATTGTGATGCGAGGCTTCTGGGGGTCACTGAACCTCAGTTTTCAGAGCTGTCACAGAGACTTGGTGTACAGGTGTTTTCTTTAGGTTTAATCCGTTCCTAAATCACAGAAGATGATTCACTTGCTGACCTTTGATTGGATATTCCAGACCACCTGTCTGTTTCTCTCTTTGTCTACCAACCTGTAGCCCAACAGCTCTTATTGTGTAATAGACTTCCTATCTGTCACAGATAAGAATCTCCCTAAAGGCTGAGGAGAAGGGGATGGGGTTACCATGGTAACTGGGGAGTCAGCTGACTCAGGTTCACCTGTTAAAGATAAAAATAGCTCCAGCAGGAAGCCCAAGGCCTTTAAGTGTTGGTTCATTAAAAATAATCAATCAGCGATCAATAATGCAGACGATAAATCCCAGACAATCGGGAACATAAATCTGTCACGCTTTCAACTGATTGGTGGAATGAACCTTCAGGCTTCTGATGGAGAAGCAGCTGAAATCTGTCTGGGCTGCTGTCAGCAGATGATGCTCACAGGTAGATGGAGGTGAATGTGCTCTCAGAGTGGATTTAGTCTAATGGTAAATATGACCATATGAAAACTGTCTCTAAGGGAAACACATCTGGTCCTTCACATCTGTTTCAGCACCACGACTGTCCTGTTTCGTTGTTCACGGTGTGACGTCTGCTGCCCGTCACTGTCACCGTCACACACACAGAGACACATCAGATGTTGCTATCCTAGTGGGGACATCCCATTGACATAATGTTTTCCCTAGCCGCTTATCCTAACCGTAAACCTAACCATAACCCAATTGTAACCCTGACACTAAAACCACATTTTGAGTGTGAAAAATGCCTTTAAACTTGTGGGGACCTGGATTTTGGTCCCCACCACACACACACACACACACACACACACACACACAGAGGTCAGGTTACAGCTCAGAGAGGTCTGCAGCTAATTTTGGCTCCAGGATCAGTGTGTGTGTGTTTGTGGGTGTTCATTATACCACCTTGGCAACCTCCACCTCTGTCACTGCAAAGGTTCAGACTCCGCCCTCTACGTCTGACTGGCTGAACTCTTTGGTCGGCATGTTTGTGTCTGATGCTAGAGAGGCAGAGCCTCCATCAATCAGAGGGCTGGGTGGGAAATATCAGTGTGTTGAACAATGAACGAGTGTGTGTGCGTGTGTGTATATGTGTGAGTGAATACAACCTGTTAACTAAACCAAGTCTCCATAAACATGTGATTCAGAGTGCCTGACCTTCAGCACTGACCAGTCGCCTGAAGGTCCTTAGTATTGTAAAGATTTTACAGTGATACAAAGTCAGATGACGCCTAGGTACACACACTATGGTGACGGTCCTGTACAGCTCGAGCTGCTCGCTCAGTCCAGACGATGGAGGTGAACAATAACCAACAACCTGCACCGCCGTGTGCCACGCCAGGGGCGACGATGGTGAACTAGAGCACGAACTTCCTGTTAAAGCCCTTCTTCTACGCCATCAAACCCAGCCCCTCTTACTTCACCTCCGTTTTGAATATGTAAATTAGCCCCAGCTTCTAACTCCCCCCACACATCCACCTTTCACCTGCAGCTCAAGCTGACCTGCTCAAAGAAAAAGAAGGGTGTCTCCTCTCTGCAGTGTTAGAAATAAAACAGGAAATAACAAGATGACATCATCAAACAGCTGTTCGGGGCTCAGTGCTGTCAGATGATCCTCCGACAGGTTAGCCCTGCCCCTCAGGATGATTTGATCAGGTTGAGTTTGATCAAAGAGCCAAGCAACAGACTAAGCTCAGTTCACAGTCACATCAAAGCACCTTCACTGAGGCTTTTATTGTGAAAGGGTTTGTTTCTACCTGCTCAGCAGCTCTGGATCATTTCTCTGCCTCAGGTCGGACTCCTCTGTTCTCCTCCTCTCCTTCTCATGTTCTTTCTGCACTCCAGCACAGCAGAACCCAGAGGAACCCACAGAACCACCTCTGATCCTGATCCTCAGCTGCAGCAGTGAGGAGAACCACTGAGACTCAGACAGGCTGCAGCAAGGAGGAGGAGGAGGAGGGGGAGGAGCTACAGCCCTGTGTGTGTGTGTGTGTGTGTGTGTGTGCTTCCTGCGGAGTCAAAATCATTGTTTCAACAGTTTCATCACTAATAATTTAATAATAATTAAATAATAAATGTTTTACACAGAAAAACAGTCCAAAGAATTCTGCCTGGAGACAGACGGATGGTTGTGTGTTTTTATTTTTTTTTAGGTTTTCTGTTGTCAAAGTCTCGGGTCAGCGTGAGCAGCACAATGTGACGGATCAGCTCTGATTCTCGGTCTGAGCCACGGCAACGCTGCCCCAGCATCAGCTGACTGAAGCTCTAGGGACTTCAGAGACCACGTGACGCTGACAGGTCCTCTCCGATTACCGACTGTCCAATCAGGAGACAGTGCAAGCTTACATCAGCAAACAAAACTGAGACCTCCAACTGGACACGAGGGACGACTGCTCTCTGATGTCACCTGGGCTGCTGGGCGGGGTCTCACTGTCCTGAGCCAGCGAAGCATTGCTAGAAAAAAAAGGTTTATTTATTGACTTTTAAAAAAAATTGATTAATAAAGTTTGATTAATGGATGTGTCACCTGTCAGTGCGAGGGTTCCCTCTGTCCAACCACAACTCACCTGGAAACACACACAGGTACGTTATCAGCTCCACTTCCTGTCGCATTCAAAGCAAAGCACACCTGTTTGACAAGGTGATCACCGAATCATCTTTCAGTTCAATTCAGCTTTATTTATATCAGCAGTCACCCTGATCCTGTAAACACCTACAATAATACAGAGAAACCTCAACAGCCCCTGTGAGCAAGCACTTTGGTGACAGGGGGAAGGAAAAACTCCCTTTTAACAGGAAGAAACCTTCAGCAGAACCAGGCCGGTTCAGGATTTAATGAATCAATATTGCATTATTCAAATTAAAATCAATTTTTTAAAGCCAGCCCTGTTTGACAGACAGCACTGTCAGGAAGGTGGCTCCATCCTCAGCAGCTCACTCACACAGAACTCCAGCCTGCATCGGTCTGCCTGCTCTCTCTGATCCAATCAGCAGGAGGCTTTCAGACTCTGCTGCTGTTTGCTCACGGAGATGCTCGGAGGTCCCCGAAGGGGAGGTGCAGCTCCAAATATAGATCGCTGCAGATGGAATAATAACCTGACATAGACCTCACTGCAGGTGTGCACATGCTTTCACATATAAATATATTCATGGGTACAAAGTGAATAATTCATCAGGCTTCTTATTATTCACAGTGACTGTGAAGCTTTGAATAGCTTCTCTTCTTCCTCACACAGCTTCAGCTTTGAACTGACTCCGGCAGTGACAGCCTGCCTTCCTCTTCCTGTGGTGTTCAGGTGCAGACAGACATCAGACAACATGTTTGTGCACACCTTTATAAATCTGCCTCAAAGCAACAGGTGCACCCCAGCTCTTCATCAACTTCAATTTCAATTCAAATCACAACAGTCGCCTCAAGATGCTTTGTATTTTAAGGTGTAGCCTACAATAACACAGAGTAATGCCAACAATCATATGATGACCCCCTGTGAGCAAGCACTTGGTGACAGTGGGAAGGAAAAACTCCCTTTTAACAGGAAGAAACCTCCAGCAGAACCAGGCTCAGGGAAGGTGGGGGTGAGGGGAGGAAGACGACACAAAGACACGCCGTGGAAGAGAGCCAAATGATTCAGTGCAGAGAGGTCTATTAACACAGTGAGTGAAGAAGAAACACCCAGTGCATCATGGGAATCCCCGGCAGCCTACGTCTATTGCAGCATAACTAAGGGAGGATTCAGGGTCACCTGGTCCAGCCCTAACTATATGCTTTAGCAAAAAGGAAAGTTTGAAGCCTAATCTTGAAAGTAGAGATAGTGTCTGTCTCCTGAATCCAAACTGGAAGCTGGTTCCACAGAAGAGGGGCCTGAAAACTGAAGGCTCTGCCTCCCATTCTACTTTTAAATACTCTAGGAACAACAAGTAGGCCTGCAGTGTGAGAGCGAAGTGCTCTAATAGGATGATACTGTCCACATGTCCCACAGGTGTTCCCCAGGTGTGCTGTGATGTGTATGAGGTGGTGGAGACTCACTGTGCTGCCGCTTGTCTAACTGGTCTGAGCTGGAAACAGAAATACAAACACTGTGGTTTGTTTAGAGGAAACAGGTGCCCACCTGAGGTCCAGATTTGGGCTGTGTTGGTCTTACCTCTGTCCAGGTACTGTGCTCATGTATTCAGGTGTTTCAGAGGCCTCCTGCTGAGATCCTGTTCACACACACACACACACACACGCAACGTGAATCACACAAACTATGAAGTCCTACACAAGCCTGTTTCTAGCTTGAACAGGTGAGACTCACCTGGGGCGTCAGTTTCTGGAGCATTTGGTTGCTGATTTGCTGCTGTGCCCGGGCTGTTTGTGATGTCACTCTTCCTGTGACGCCAAAGCTGATCAGTGATCTATCTGACCTTTGGTGTAGCGTGTAACAGTGGGACTCACCTGACGTGAGGTCCAATAGGTAGGCTGTGTTGATGTGGCCTGAGGCTGTGTGGTGCCGGTGGGTGAGGCTTCTGAGTCATTTAAACAGGAGGACATATTATACTGCTGTCAGGACAATAATCACCTGTCATGTGACATGCTTATATTTATTGAAGCCAGCCTCTCTTATTGATCTCTTTGAACTAACGACACTACTCTCTTCCTCCAAACCATCAACGTGTCCATTCCTACAAAACTGCTCAAAGAAGTCCTGCCATTAATTAATGCTTCAATCTTAAATATGATCAACCTATCTCTAATAATCGGTTATGTACCACAGGCCTTCAAGGTGGCTGTAGTTAAACCTTTACTTAAAAAGCATCTCTAGACCCAGCAGTCTTAGCTAATTATAGGCCAATCTCCAACCTTCCTTTCATATCAAACATCCTTGAAAGAGTAGTTGTCAAACAGCTAACAGATCATCTGCAGAGGAATGGCTTATTTGAAGAGTTTCAGTCAGGTTTCAGAGCTCATCACAGCACAGAAACAGCTTTAGTGAAGGTTACAAATGATCTTCTTATGGCCTCTGACAGTGGACTCATCTCTGTGCTTGTCCTGCTAGACCTCAGTGCTGCGTTCGATACTGTTGACCATAATATCCTATTAGAGCGATTAGAACATGCTGTAGGTATTACAGGTACTGCACTGCAGTGGTTTGTATCATATCTATCTAATAGACTCCAATTTGTACATGTAAATGGAGAGTCCTCTTCACACACTAAGGTCAATTATGGAGTTCCACAGGGTTCAGTGCTAGGACCAATTCTGTTTACATTATACATGCTTCCCTTAGGCAGCATCATTAGAAGACATAGCATAAATTTTCACTGCTATGCAAATGACACGCAGCTCTATCTGTCCATGAAGCCAGGTAACACACACCAATTAGTTAAACTGCAGGAATGTCTTAAAGACATAAAGACCTGGATGGCCGCTAACTTTCTGCTTCTTAATTCAGATCAAACTGAGGTTATTGGGCTTTATGAACACTGATGGGTTTAGTGAATGGGTGTTGTGGTCAGACCTGAGGACCGACGGTCAGACTCTGCTGCAGCGTGGCAGTCAGTCGCTCCACCAGTTGGTCCTGGACGCCGCTGCTGTCCTGAAAGTGAAGAACACGAGGTTTGATGCTCCAGTGTAACATCTGACAGAGATCTTAATGGACAAGACGGCCATCAGAACTCTTCTATCAAAGTCCTCAGGGGTATGCAGAATTCTGAAGTCACTGCATCAGCTCACGGGTCAGCACAAAATGACCTTTAAATCCATCCTCTGGTTCCTGACACTGTCATACAGCTCTGACCTGCTCAGCTCAGCGGCAGATATTTGAACTTTCATGACTGTTGACTTGACTGTTTCATGGTAAACAGAAAGTGGTGTGATGCCAGGAGCATTTCTACTCTTTCCAGCAGCTGCTCGCAACATCTGGAATTCCTGAGCATTAAGTGCCGCCCTTTCTATCTGCCCCATGAGTTCACCTCGGTCATCGCCACGGTGGTCTACATCCCACCCCAAGCGGACACAGGTATGGCTTTGTCCGAACTACATGATGTGCTGAGTTCGCTTCAAAACAAGGACCCGGGCGCAGCCCTCATTGTAGCAGGAGACTTTAATAAAGCGAACCTCGGACAAGTCATGCCAAACTTTTACCAGCATGTCTCGTGTCCGACGAGGGGGGACCGAATTTTGGATCACTGCTACACGCCATACAAGCAGGGCTACAAAGCTGTCTCACACCCGGCTTTTGGGAAGTCTGACCACAACGCCATCTTCCTCATTCCCCAGTATAAACAAAACATACGGAGGGAAGAAGTAACCACAAGGGAGGTGAAACGGTGGTCTGCCCAATCAGAAGCTACGCTACAGGACGCGCTCAACTACGTAGACTGGGACATGTTGAGAGCATGCGCAGTCGACATCAACGAGTTTACGGAAGTAGCAGTAAGCTTCGTCAACATGCTAGTGGAGGAGATTATCCCCACTGCGAGAGTCACCACATTCCCGAACCAGAAACCGTGGATGGACAGATCGATCCGCGCTGCAGTAAACGCCAGGACCGCCACCTACAACGCGGGTCTCGCCACTGGCGATATGAGCACCTACAAAGCGGCCTCATACGGCGTGCGGCGCGCGGTGAGAGATGCCAAATGCCGGTACCGGGAGCGCGTGGAGTCTTGTTTCCACAAGGGCGACACACAGAGTATGTGGCACGGACTACGCACCATTACGGACTACAAAGCCAGGGACACTGCGCCGATCAACGCTGACTCTGCATTCACCAACGGGTTGAACCAGTTCTACGCCCGTTTCGAGGTTAGCCAGGCGGCTAATGCTATCTACCACCTGACTACCGAGGACAGTGACGTACGTCATCAGCGAGAGACCGGTGATCAGCATCGCGGAGCATGATGTCCGAGCCTCTCGCCACTGCTCTACTCCCGCTACACTTCAGACTGTGTGGCCACCCACGGCTCCAACACCATTGTGAAGTTTGCTGATGACACAGTGGTGTTGGGCGCCATCTCCAACAACGATGAGGCGGCCTACATGGACGAAGTGAAGAATCTGGCATCACGGTGCCAGGACAACCATCTCCAGCTGAACGTCAGCAAGACCAAGGAGCTGGTGGTGGACTTCAGAAGGAGTCAGCACAGAGACTACAAGCCCATTTTCATCAATGGAGCTCCAGTGGAGAGGGTGCAGTCCTTCAAATATCTCGGTGTCCACATCTCCTCAGACCTGACATGGGCTGCCCACATTCAGGTCCAGACCAAGAAGGCTAGGCAGCACCTGTACCATCTACGACAACTGAGGAAGTTCAGGGTCTCTCCAAAGAGCCTCAGGATTTTCTATACAGGCGCTGTGGAGAGCATCCTCACCCAGAACATCACATCGTGGTTTGGGAACAGCTGTGTTAAGGACCAAAAAGCTCTCCAGAGAGTGATCCGTACAGCAGAACGCTGCTGCAGGATTGTTCTCCCCCCGCTTCAGGACACCTACACCAGGAGATGCCGGACTAGAGAAGCGCAGAAGGACAGAGAGACTCAAGAGAAGCTTCTATCCCCAAGCCATCCGGGCCCTAAACCAACCCCCCACCCCTCCCACATACACACACACACCCGCCCTCTCACATCATCTATAATTGACTGAGACAGGATTCTCTTCCAGACTCTCTAAACCCATTGGCACAATGTACATTTCAAATTCCATCCTCCATCCATCCTTCGCTTCCGCTTATCCTTTTCAGGGTCGCAGGGGGCGCTGGAGCCTATCCCAGCTGTCATAGAGCGAGAGGCGGGGTACGCCCTGGACAGGTCGCCAGTCTGTCGCAGGGCTATCACATTTCAAATTCCTTTAATTTTAAATATGTTTATATTGTCTATTCTGTAAAATAGTCAGATTGTCTATTCGTATTTAATTCACTTTATGTACAGAATTCACCTGCTTGCTGCATACATGCTACTACTGCACATTCAGCTAATGTATATACTATGTATATATTATATATATAATGTCCTTCCTCTACCCCCCCCATTTTTGCACAAGTCGAGGAGCGTGTCAGGTTACATTTCACTGTGTGTTATACTTGTATAACTATGCATGTGACAAATAAAGAACCTTGAACCTTGAACTGCTCCGAGTGTGTGTGTCTGTGTTTTTTTGTGTAGTTTTGTTTTGTGTGAAGTGTGTAGAGTTGATGTTTGTGATGAAATGCTGTATGAATAAAGTTTGCATCGACAGTTTGAACCATTGACTGTAGAAAAGATGTTTTCTACAGTCAATGGTTTGAACAGAGACATGACGACGCTGCTCTGTGGCGACTCTTTTATGCTCTGATCGCTCTCACTGATCAAACAACCTCCAACAGGTGAGTACACACTCCTGCCGACCTCACATTACCACCGTACTTACCTGGCAGTGAGAGAGCGCGCTCAGAGCCTGTTTGTAGAGCTGAACCGCTTTGTGCTGCTTCCTCTGCACCAGGTAACACTCAGCCAGCGCCTCGCACACCTGAGCCTGTGCCAGGTAGTCCCCTACACACACACACACACACACACACACACACACACACACACAGGTGAGCACAGGGGTCTCACCTGTCCGACGTACACAGACATTGCTGGTGTTACCTGTGTCTCTGAATCCCTGCAGGGCGAGGATGAAGCTCTCTGCAGCCTCCTCTTCCTCACCGATCCGACTGAAGGCAAACGCCAGGTTACTGAAACACCGAGCCTGGTTGCCACGGCAACCCTGAGAGCCTATACACAAACACAGAACATTGTTATAGCTAAACTGATTTTCCTCTCACACTCCTGATCAGTGTTAAAGGTCACAGATGTGGCAAGTGTTTGTGAGGGTCAAAGGTGAACTGCTTAAACAGGTGAGCCGCAGGTTTGCACCTCACCGTACAGTCCAGCGGCCAGCCTGTGGTAGTCCACGGCGGACCTGAACTGGCCCATGGAGTTCAGCGCCGCTCCCAGGTTGTTCAAGACTTTGGCCAGCAGGGGGGGCCACTTAGCCGTGGGGCTCAGAGCCTTCTGGAAACACTGCACTGCCTCCTGGAAAGACCTGAGCCGGCAGTAAGACACGCCCACCGACAGGTACAGCTCACCTGAGTGACAGAGAAGCGATTACAAATGACTAGCATGTGCTCTCCTCCTGCCTGGGTGTTTGGTACACAGGACCCACGACTGAGAACAGGAAGGCTGCACAGATGGTCATTATCACCGCCTCGGAGGCTCCTGTCTCAGGTAAACCAGGGCCATGTGACCCCTCACATCCCGCCCACAAACCCGTTTGACCCGCGGCTCTCTGGTGGGTGCCACAGGTCCATCAGGTCCCACACCTCCAGACTCACCTCTTCCCCTGGGCCATTCGGACGGTTAACAAACACTATCCCCCCACACCCCACCCTGGCCACCCACCAATCTGAACCCTCGTCACTCAGGTCACTCACACACGGACTCTACTCAGAACAAGTGTCTGCACCACCTCCAAGCATTTTGCGAGTTTTTTCTCTAATGGCTTTCTCTTGTGTCTCCTGTGTGTTACTTATTCCTGCACGGTCACCGTGGAGCACTACAGTTTGATTGTACAATGACACTAAAGGCCTTTTCTATTCTGTTCTATTCTGAATCAGTCAACCTTCCTTCAGGTGATTACCCAGAGTCCTCGGGTCCGTAATGCTGCCCATCAAACTCAGACACTCTGACAGTACACCGATGATGTCATCCTGGTTGCACTGATCCGATTGGAACATGTGACTTCCTGCTTCTGACAGGGCGGTGGCTGCATAGTCCAACATGTTGGCCACTCGGTAACTCTCTGCAGCTCGCAGGTAACCCTGAGCCGCCAGCGTCCAGTCCTGTGACACACAGACAGACACACCTGAGTGACCTGGCTCACCTGTTCTGGGTCAGATTCAGGTTTTGGTCCTGACCCGTGTCCTGCCGTAACAGCGGCTCATCTCCACGCAGGCGTCCCCCTCGCTGCGGCCGTCTCCTTGTGACCTATACAGCTGGGCAGCTTGCAGGAAGTAGGTGGCGGCCTTCCGGCTCTGCCCCAGTGCATCATGGGCCAGGGCAAGGTTGAACTGGAGGTCAGGGAGGCGGTCGGCCTTGGGACCGGGCTGAGCACGCTGCAGGAAGTCCAGACCTTTCCGAGGTCGTCCTACCTCCACGTAGGCAGCCCCAAGGTTAAAGGAACAGGCCCGCAGGACCCGCGAGTCCTGGAGCTGAGAGCATGATATGAAATGTAGTGCCAGGAGTGCCACTAACACTGCTGACACCGCATCTGTTCTTGTAACCTCCTCACCTGGTCTGCGGCCTTCAGGGCATCTCTGAAGCACCCCAGCGCCTCCTGTGGGCGTCCCTCCTGCAGCGCTTTGTGCCCAGAAAATGTAAATTCCTCGATGTCTGCTGTCTGCTTCCGCCCCACGCTTCCACTCCTCCTCTTTACCTTCACAGCTTCTTTACCTGAAGGGGCTGTGTGGGACGTCATGCTCGACCTAAAGGAGGAAGAGTCATGCAGATGTGCTAACCTGCTGCTTTCATCAATGAACCAGCCGACCACTGGAGAACCTGCAGGTTCAGGTGTGTGGACCAATCAGTCAGATCCATCCTCAGGATCAGGCGCAGGTAAGTGAGACAAATCAATATCAGTGATTATCTACGTCATTATTGATCCGTGAGGAAAGGTCTGATCAATCAGTAAGAGCTTACTGAGGTTATTAAAGGGCTGAATCAGCTACAACAGAGTACCTCACTGAACTGCTGCCGATAACAAACACTCACAGCCTGCAGGTGAAGATGAAGCTCCTCCTCCTCACTGCTCACCTGTCCCCTGAAACCGAACATTTGAAGCAGCTAGCCCCTCTGCTAAACCGCTTCGACCTGCAGGTTGACTCGTTGCTATGGTAACGCGGAAGCGGTCGGTAAAAACGGCAGCAACAGAAGAAGACTTCGCAAGTAAGCTGTTTGCATTATGACGTCACGCCAGGCGAGTTATAACATGTAAATGTTTGCGCGAAGACAGTTTTCGATTCAGCTATTACGACAGTGAACTCCATAGACCACAATCCACCGCGATGAGGTTCTAGCCAATAGGAGGCACGGATGACGGCTCGACCAATCAGAGAGCGGCGGGAGCTTTGAAACTCCAAGCAGGAAACAGTCGGAGGACGGTTGGAGCTCCGCTGTGGTTTCTGTGTTTTTACCGAGACTTTGGGACACATTCAGGCTCCGAGAGGACCCGGACCGGGACACCGAGACACCCGTAACGATCCGCCACAGACCCGGGACACCGAGAGGGGGAACAACATGGCGGATTTAGCCGCGAACGGCCGCTGTGAGTGTCGGTCAGAGAGTCCGGAATGACCGCAGGGTCAATCAGATTAATATGAAATTAACTCGGTGTCACACTCCGTGATTTTCTGCGTCTGTGGGGTTATTGAGAGGAGCTGTACCGATCAGCCACATCATTAAAACCACGACAGGTGAGTCATCTGTCACAGGTCCGGTGATGGATGGACACCTGTCCAGGTGGGCTCCTTATGATCCGGGTCTCAGCCTAAGATCTAAGCGTTTTCACACATGCGGTGTTCTGGTTCACCTGTACAGGTGGACGCCGCTGGTGTGAAACAACCTGTGGAGGAGGCATTCTCGGTCTGGTTAGTTTCTGGCGTGAAGGTGATCCGAACCAAGAACCAGGTGTATGTCACAGGTTTGAGCTAAAAAAAAAAAAAGAAGTCCCGTAGCCCCACGTACTGCACAATTTCAACAGGTGTGTACAGGCTAGCACAGAGCCGCGTAAACTCTGGTGTTGTCCAACAGTCCAGTTACTGTTGTTGACATCGGAGTTTTTCTCTGTGTGAAAACAAACCGAAGTTTGCAAACTCATCAGAAGACTTTATTAGTGAAATGACGTGTTTACAGTCACTCCAAGACAATAAGAGCAACACGCTGAACCAGTGAAGCAATGTGAAATAAAGTTTCACACGTTAAATATCAATTATATATATTTCACCTCTGTAATATTCTGGATATTTATAATTGAGCCGTTTGTGAATATTAGAGCTATTTCTTATGTTTGTAACTTTATAGTATGAGAGGACGGTCCCTTGTGGCTCCTCTGTGATTGGGATCAGAGTAAAGCAGCCTTTGCAAGACTCGGAGTTTACATTGATTATTATTATTACTGACTGCTTTCTGAGCTTCAGCTGCTTCAGACCGATTCAAAGATTGTGGATCAAACGTGTGTCACATCCTCCATCATCATCAGCCCGAGCTCACCTGAAGGAGCTCCGAGACCTTGAAACACTGCTGACCTTCATCACCTACGGGACTTTAAACTGATGATGGCAGGAAGCTGAATATTCCATACTTCCTGTGAGAAGACAATCTTTGAGCTGGAATTTTTTTCAGGTGTGAGGGAAGCATCAGGAGTCCAGCTGGTTTTAATGATGTGTTTTTGTCTGTAACTTGGTGCTGATCACATTCATTGATAAAGGGCAATAAATGCATGATCGATCATCCAGGTAAGGAAAAGTTGCATCTGTTCATCTGAAGCGTTTTCAGAGGGAGAAACATTTCACCATCATCATCATCAGGTGACTTCTTCAGTCTTAGCTGACTGCAGGTTTCCAACCTTATAAGCCGGACATTTGAAACCAGGCTACGGACCGACGGTCCAGGAACTGTCCTCACAGCCCGTCGTTGGTCAGCTGATGAGGGTGAAACGTTTCTCCCACTTCAGATGAACACAGTCGACCTTTCGGGAACATAATCAATAGTTTGATCTGATGTAGTGTTAGAAATGGTCTCAACGTAATTTAAACAAACTGAGAGCACAATATTGATCTGGGGTTAAAGGAGCGGCATGGGTGTGATGTCATGTTTCCCGGCGTGTTGCAGATGAGCGTCTGACCGCTGAGCAGATGGACGAACAGAGGATCCAGAACGTGGCCTATCAGTACCTGTGCAGGCTGGAGGAGGCCAAGAGGTCAGTGACCAGGACCGGGAGCACCTCAAGTGTTTGCTCACTTTTGTTAACAGAACCAGTTTCTTCTTCAGGTGGATGGAGGCGTGTCTGGGGGAGGAGCTTCCTGCTCCCACGGAGCTGGAGGAGGCGCTGAGGAACGGCGTTATTCTCGCCAAACTGGGTCATCGCTTCGCTCCGAGCACTGTTCCTCTGAAGAAGATCTACGACCCGGAGCAGCTGCGATACCAGGTCACAACACACATCAGCTAGAACCAGTCTGATCGGTCTACCGCTCTTTGGGGGGCGGGGCTACCGATCAAATCGATGATCAGCTCTGTATTGATCCCTGCAGGCTGTCGGTCTTCAGTTTCGCCACACTGACAACATCAACCACTGGAGGAACGCCATGACGGCGCTTGGGCTGCCAGCAGTCAGTGAACACATCGACAGATCAGAGTATTGATTAGCTGATTGGTTTGAGGCTGGGCTGATCACCTGTTGTTGTTTCCAGATCTTCCATCCTGAAACGACCGACGTGTATGACAAGAAGAACATGCCGAGAGCCGTGTACTGCATCCACGCGCTCAGGTATGCCTCGTTGCTCGTCTGATCATCTATCCTCTGTGCTCACCTATGCTCACCTGTGCTCACCTGTGCTCACCTGTCTCTCTGCAGCCTGTATTTGTACAGACTTGGTTTGGCTCCACAGATTCACGACCTGTATGGAAAAGTCAAGTTCACAGGTAAACACCACATAGGTAACTAATAATTTGGGATTAGTTTGGATTTAGTTGACTTTCACAGAAGTTGGTGCTGGGAAGGTTTGGAAGGGGCTTTGACTTTGAAAAATGTTTAAGAAACCCGGGGGTGGGTGCTGAGATGTTTGGACCAATCACAGTCAGTTTTGCTGACCTGTAACTCTGTTCAGAGGAAGAGATCAACAATATGAAGCTGGAGCTCGACAAATACGGGATCCAGATGCCCGCCTTCAACAAGATCGGAGGAATCCTGGCCAATGAGCTGTCAGTGGATGAGGCTGCAGGTAGGACCAGACTCTGATTGGTTGATAGAGGAGGAAGCTGCAGGTAGGAAAAGACTCTGATTGGCTGCTGGGGGTACTGACCCTGCATTCTGCCAACAGTCCATGCGGCGGTGGTAGCCATTAATGAGGCCGTGGACCAAGGGGACGTGAGTGTGACGGCGGCGGCTCTGAGGAACCCTGCTGCTCTCCTCACTGACCTGCAGGAGGTGCTGATGAGCATCTACCAGGAGATGCTGCAACAAGCGAGGAGAAGGAAGGCTGAACGGGCTGCTGGCAGGGTAAAAATTTGATTGGTTAAAGAGATTTGTGTCCGTCCACTCAGGTGAGCAGACTGTTGACGTGTGTGCGTGCGTGTGCATGTGCTCGTGCGTGTATGTCAGCAGGCTGTGGGAGAGGACAAAGACATGTACGAGGAGTATCTGACTCAGAGGGAGATCCAGGACAATATCAATGCCGTCAATGGTGAGAAATAAGCCCCTCCCCCTGTTCTGATGGCATTAATGCTGGTATTGATGACCTAACGATGATGTCACTTTGGGGGTCAGTGCGGGCGGCGGTGGAGCAGGTGGACGAGGCTCTAGACGCCGTCGACGAGCTCGCTTTGCTGTCGGCACTCCAGCTGCCGTGTTTGGCCCTTAGGGGCCTCCGTACTGACAATGGGCCCTGGTACCTGGATCAGCTGACCGCAGACCGCCAGCAGAAGGCCCAGGTAAACTAACAAGTGCGGCCTCTGACCTCTTTTTCACCTCTCTGTGACCTCTGACCTCTCTGTGACCTCTGACCCCAGAATCAGGGCTCTGTGGATCCTCTGGAGCATGACGAGCTGCAGGAAGGTGTCACCGCTGCCAACCAGGAAGCTCAGAGCGCCAGAAACAGTACGTCGTTTTCTGCCCATGCCCGAACCAGGCTCACCTTTTGACCTCTGACCTCTCCTCAATATATGTGTGTGTGTTTGTGTGTTTCAGTGGAGGCGGCCCTCCGGAGCGTTAATGCGGCACTGCGTGGAAATGACCCCAGACGCACCGTCAGCTGCCTGATGACCTCTGACCTCCAGCTTCCTGAAGTGTTTCCGTTTGCGGCGACATTTTATCACCGAGAGCTGCAGCTGCTGCAGAGGCAGACGGCACAGGTATCCACGGCACAGGTGGAACAGCGGGTTTACCTGGAGATGAGTGACCGTCACTCAGGGGCGGATGTAGAAGGGTGGCAAATGCCACCCTAGTTTTGCATATGACAGCATGATAAACATGCTGTTTATTAAAATAAGATGGTATTAACAGTTTGAGCGTAGTTACAGTTAACAGTGAATATAAATGATAATACTGAATATATTGCATAGTGTTACCCCCCTACACCAGTAACAAGTGGTTCAGCCCATAGCGCAGACTGGCTTTTTTCTTGTTTTCAGTAGCAAGCGATGTCTATGATTGTGCCAGAGCAGATTATGAACAACACCATGGGAATTTCAGATTTCACACAGGTGGTTGGTTGTTACACTCTGGAAATGAAATGAAGGTGAGTGTTATTAACCCTCTGTGGTCCACGGACACGCTGCACCTCCAAATCACATGACTGATTTAAGCTGACATAGCAACAAGCTGCAGCCACGCTGAGTCTTTCAGTCCCTGTTGAAGTTTGGTCTTCAAAGTATACACCGCGTTTTAATTTTAATTACAGGCCAGTAAATCCAGAGTTATGATAAAAAATATATATAAGGCATGCTTTTTTCTAAATACTGTCGTCACGTTTTTTTGTTTAAAAAAAAAAAAAACTTCTAAGGACAGCACGAAAACAGTCAAGAAAGAAAAAAAGCCTCTTCCCTATCGGTGGAAAAATGTACCATGTCGACCAATTTAAAAAAAAAAAAAAAAAAAAAAAAGTCACGTAGGGTTTGGTTGTTTTGGAAAAGGGGAAAGTTTTGGGAGTGACGGTAACGGCAGCGAGAGAGTGAGAGAGAGTTTTTAGATGTGGGAGATTTGTGACGTTTAGAGTTGAGTGTATAGTTAGTGTGTTGTCTTATGTAGTTAGTCTGTTGTGTAGTCATTGTTTTGTTTTGTGTGTCAGTGAGGGCACTAATGAATGTCACAAAGGCAGATTGCACTGTCACCAGGTAGAAAGCCAGCAGAGTGATATACCTCCTGTTCTTTTTTTCTTTCTTTTTTTTTAACTTTTTATTTATTTATTTCTTTACAGTATGAGAATACAAAACATTAGGTCAGCATGGATGCCATACACAGTCTCAACATTAATATCTACATACATCATGGTAATTTATAATTATTCCGTACAAAGGGTGTACACAATCCATTTTTTCCAGAGCTTCTTGAATTTCCCCAGCTCAAGTCTAAGGACAAAAGTAAGCCTCTCCATTCCAAAAATTTCTTTCACTATCCCACGCCACTGGGCCAGAGTTGGAGGATTGGCCTTTAGCTTTCTTCAGGTTATAGCCTTTCTGCTGCTAGCCAAAAGTTTTTTCAATAAATAATTATTCAAAGGAATTTGCAAAGAAAAGCGTTCTGGACTTCTTTGAGTTTCTTGAAGACGTTTCACCTCTCATCCGAGAAGCTTCTTCAGTTCTAAGGTCAAATGGCCGAGAGTCCCAGATTTAAACCCAGTGGGAGTATACCCCCAAAGAGGGACAAAGGACCCCCTGGTGATCCTCTAATCACATGAGCCAAGGTGTGAAAGCGGGTGTGGGACCTAATCAGCCAGGGTTTCGGGTGAGCTCATTGTGAAACCTGGCCCCACCTTGTCATGTGAATTCCTGAGGTCAGATGGCCCGGGATGTGAGTGGGCTGGATTCTTGGGCAGGCCCAGAAGACATGGAAATGGTTTGCCATGGGGGTACCACAACCTCTCCAACATAGGCCCTGACTCTGTAAGCCTGTTTGCCGAGCTGTTAATTTAGGAGTGATAAAAAATCTCACTACATTTTTCCAACCAAACTCTCTCAAAGACCTTGAATTTGCATTTCCATCCAGCTCTCCTCTGATATTTGTGATCCTGAATCCCTCTCCCATTTTTGCTTGATATATAATGTAGAGTGGTTTTTAGAGGCTTGTATACTTCCATATATTTTTGAGACCAACTTTTTAGAGTCCTTTTTTTTTTTTTTTTTTGTATGCATCATGAAAGATATAAATTAGGTTGTATTTGTTTTCCTCTTTGAATAGTAACGTCTTGTTATAATAGTCTCTAACTTGCAGATATCTATAGAAGTCATGCTTTTCCAATCCGAATGTATCTGAAATAGTTTTATAGCTTTGAAATCCCCCGTTTGTTGCCAGTGAACAGAAAGAAGTAATTCCTCTCAGAGTCCACTGTTTAAAGGTCCCATCCAGCCTGGCGGGCTCAAATTCTGGATCATAAGCTATCCAATTCAAGATCCTAGCCTGTTTTTCTATTTGTAGTTTCCTCAATACCTTGAACCATAGTTTCAGGAAGAACTGGGTCAATTGATTCAAACTTCTGTAAAACTTTTCAGCTTGGCTTTTATTTCCTAAGAGGGACTGTAATGGAACGTCTAATTAAGTAATTTCCATGGTTTTCCATTTAGCCTCATAATTTGGGGAACACCAGTTTACCAGGGGTTTCAGTTGTGCGGCATAATAGTAATCCTGTAAGCACGGCAAAGCTCTCCCTCCCTTCTCTTTTTTCAGCTGCAACGTTTTATACTGGACTCTCGGTCTTCTGCTGTTCCAGATGAACCGTGAGATCCATCTATCCCATTCGTCAAATTGTTTTTGGGGTATCTCCAGGGGCAATGACTGGAAGAGATAGAGAATTCGAGGTAGTACGTTCATTTTAATTATTTCTATCCTATTACTCATATCTAGGGGGAGGAGAGACCACCGAGACATGTCAGATTTGATCTCTTTATTGATGGGGCCATAATTATTTTCATAAAGTTTAGACATGTCTTTTGTTAGGTTTACTCCCAAATATTTTATTGTGGAGAGTCCCATTTGAAGTTAAATTTCTTTTAGTTTCCGGTAGAGGTGTATAATTGAATGTAAGGGATTGAGTTTTTTGAATATTTAGCTTATAGCCAGAATATTGATTATAGACTTTTAGCAAGGCCATCAAT
Organism: Oreochromis aureus; assembly: GCF_013358895.1. NCBI lineage: Eukaryota > Metazoa > Chordata > Actinopteri > Cichliformes > Cichlidae > Oreochromis > Oreochromis aureus. The sequence goes on from NC_052952.1 coordinate 38,973,296, forward strand.
TTGAACAAGCTTGATTCAGGATTTGTAATAAAAAGTAGAACATCATCCGCAAACATACAAGTCTTATGTTCTTCTCCTCTGATCATAATTCCTTTTATTTCAGAGTTTTCTCTAATAGCCTGAGCCAGAGGCTCAATGCACAAAACAAGCGGGACGAGCTCAAGGGACAGCCCTGGCGTGTCCCTCTCTTCAAGCAAATATTTTGAGACCGGTGTCCATTAAACCTGATCCTGGCTGTTGGGGAGTAATACAGCACTTTAATACATTTAATGAAGCCATCCTTGAATCCGAATCTTGCTAGTACCCTAAATAGATATTCCCAACCCACCGAATCAAAAGCCTTTTCGGCATCTAAGCTAATCAACATTGCACTAATATTTTCTGATGTTATGTGGTTCATCACTTGTAATGTTCTCCTTAAGTTATCTTGAGTCTGTCTATTTGAAACAAAACCTGTCTGATCTCAGTCTATCAGCTCCGGAAAAATCGATTCCAGTCTCTTAGATAATATTGAAGCAAATAATTTAGTCCACATTAAGGAGGGATATTGGCCTATATGAGCTGCATTCTTTTTTTTATCTTTGCCTTCTTTTGGGATAATTGAGATAACTGCTTCTTTCCAAGATTGTGGGGCTACTCCTGTTCTTAATGTATGATTAAAGCAATTAAGCAGCACTGGTGTTACTTGTGTTCTAAATGCTTTAGGCTTTATGCAGTTCTTCTGCCGTTATTTCAGCCAGCCAGTTTTTTGTTTTGTAATTCTCCTATAGATGGTAGGTCTGGTGAATTTAGAAAGGCATCTATCATTGTAATTTCTGCTATGGGAGGTTGGGTATATAGGTCTTTGTAATATTGTTCAAAAGCCTGTTGAATATCGTCTAGTTTACTGCAGATAATTTGTGACTCAGGGTTCCTGATTTTATGAATTCTGTTCTTTTCCTGTTATTTTCGTAACCTCCATGAAAGAAGCTTCATCGCCCTAGGCTCCATCTCATAATACTTTTGTTTAGTAAATTTAAGTTTTCTTTCAATTTCCTCATCATAAATGCCATTTAAATCTTGTTTAATTTTATTTATTCTCGATAGTATCTGGGGATCTTTTTGTTCAGTGTGTCTAGTCTCTAATGATTTCAATTCCTCCTGTAGCTTCTCAAGTCTTTTCTGTTTTTCTTTTTTCCGATGAGCTGTGAGGGCCATAACCTTACCTCTAATGACGACTTTTGCTGCGTCCCATAGAATATTTGGAGACCCCTCACCATTGTCGTTATTTTGTAGATATGTTTCAAATTCCTGTTGGTGTGTGTGTACTGATTTCTCATTCAAAATACTGGTGTTGAGTCTCCAAAGTGTATTTTTCCATTGTTTAGCACGGTGCAGGGTTAGGTACACACCTGAATGATCAGATAAATCTCTGACCCCTATTTTACAATCCTCAACCTTATGCCAGTCTGATTTATACATAAAAAGTAGTCAATTCGAGTATATACTGAATGGCACGCAGAATAATAGGTAAATTGTTTATCCCTGGATGAGAGGCTCTCCACACATCAATCAAACACAGTTCTGTAAGCATGTGTTGGAACACGTGTCATTTGAGCACTCCAAAGCCTAAGTCAGTGGTTCTTAACCTGGGTTCGATCGAACCCTCGGGGTTCGGTGAGTCGGTCTCAGGGGTTCAGCAGAGCCTCCGCCGTGACATGCACGGCTCATTTTGTGCACCAGTAAAAACATATCTATGTCTTGAATTTGAAAAAATCCCATTTTATTTTTCACTAAAGAGGGGTTCAGTGAATGCGCATATGAAACTGGTGGGGTTCGGTACCTCCAACAAGGTTAAGAACCACTGGCCTAAGTGTATTCATCTCAGGTGAAAATAAAAGTAAAATAATCACTTTAGGCAGGCTCATAATTGGAGCGCTTGATGAACTGGTAGAAATAGTAACAATAAAATATTTATTTCCTAAATATAGAATTCAGCTTAAACAGTCCTGAGCAAAACAGTTTTCAAATTCTTGGTAGATTTACTAAGGAGTAATATTAAGTCCTCCTCTCTGCATGCGAGCAGGATGCCTCACTTTAAAGCTCCAGTGGAGACGTGATGACCCTCTTGATTTCACTCACAAGAGTCGGACGGTCCCGGTGGGGCCCGATGGAAGCTCCGTAGCTTCTCTCTTATCTGCCGCTGGTCCACCGCCTGTCTGCGGCGATCTGCGCCGGCTGTCTGCCACGTTGCTAATCTCTGCCGTTTCGGCGCCGTGGAGCCTGATTTCTTGATATCATCCAGGCAGAGTCAAATCAAATCAAATCACTTTTATTGTCACGTCACATGTGCAGGTACATTGGTACAGTACATGCGAATGAAATTCTTGTGTGCGAGCTTCACAAGCAACAGAGTTGTGCAAAAATACAATAACGTAAAACAAGCAAAATATAAGAATGGCTAAATCTGAGTGTAATAAATACATGTACAATATAAGAGTGTATGCATTACTGGATGTGTATACTAAATTTTTTTGGTTTTTTATGTGTGTGTGTGTGTGTGTGTGTGTGTGTGTGTGTGTGTGTGTGTGTGTGTGTGTGTGTGTGTGTGTGTGTGTGTGTGTGTGTGTGTGTGTGTGTGTGTGTGTGTGTGTGTGTGTGTGTGTGTGTGTGTGTGTGTGTGTGTGTACATATTTTACAGATTAAATAGAGTAAACAGAATATATAAAATATACAGAGGTTGGTAGTTGGACATGTGCAAAACAGTGGCATTAATGTACAGTGTGGAGTGCATAATGTTGAAATTCAAGTAGTGAGGGTGAGGTGTCTATGACGTGTTCAGCAGTCTGATGGCCTGGTGGAAAAAGCTGTCTCTCAGTCTGCTGGTTCGGGACCGGATGCTGCAGAACCTCCTTCCTGATGGAAGTAGTCTGAAGAGTTTATGGCTGGGGTGACTGGAGTCCTTGATGATCCTCCCCGCTTTTCTCAGGCACCGCTTCCTGTAGATGTCCTGGAGGAGGAAGCTCACCTCCAATTATCCGTTCAGCACACCGCACTACTCTCTGGAGAGCTTTTGCGGTTGTAAGCGGTGCTGTTGCCGTACCAGGTGGTGATGCATCCAGTGAGGATGCTCTCAATGGCACAGCAATAGAAGGTCCTGAGGATGCGGGGGCTCATGCCGAATCTTTTCAGCCTCCTGAGAAAGAAGAGGCGCTGCTGCGCCTTCTTCACTGTTTTGTTTATGTGTACTGACCACGTAAGATCCTCAGCCAGATGTACACCAAGGAAGCGGAAGCTGCTCACTCTCTCCACAGCGGCGCCGTTGATGGTGATGGGGTGTGTACTTCTCTGCACCTCCGAAGTCCACTATCAACTCCTTTGTCTTTGCGACGTTGAGGGTGAGATGGTTGTCTTGACACCAGTGGGTCAGGGTGCTGACCTCCTCCCTGTAGGCCGTCTCATCACCGTTGGTGATAAGACCCACCACTGTAGTGTCGTCCGCAAACTTCACAATGATGTTGGAGTTTCTAGTGGCCGTGCAGTCGTAGGTGTAGAGTGAGTACAGGAGAGGGCTCAGTACACACCCCTGTGGAGCACCAGTGTTCAGTGTGATGGGGGATGAGGTGATGCTGCCCAGCCTGACTACTTGGCGTCTGTCAGACAGGAAGTTAAGGATCCAGCTGCAGACGGTGCTGCTCAGTCCTAGATCCTGCAGTTTCCTGTCCAGCTTCGAGGGAACGATGGTGTTGAATGCTGAGCTGTAATCTACAAACAGTATTCTCACATACGTGTCTCTCTTCTCCAGGTGTGACAGGGCAGTATGTAGTGTCAGGGCTATGGCATCATCAGTGGACCTGTTGTGGCGGTATGCGAACTGTAGAGGGTCCAGTGAGTCGGGTAGTGCAGAGCAGATGAAGTCCCTGACCAGCTTCTCGAAGCATTTGCTCACGATGGGGGTCAGGGCTACGGGTCGCCAGTCATTCAATGAGGAGATGGTGGAGGATTTGGGTACAGGGACGATGGTGGCCATTTTGAAGCAGGCTGGGACTACAGACAGAGAGAGGGAAAGGTTGAAGATTTGTGTAAACACTCCAGCCAGCTGAGCCGCGCATGAGTTGAGGACACGGCCGGGAATCCCATCCGGACCAGTAGCTTTGCGTGCGTTCACCTTCCTGAAGCACTTCCGCACATCCTCCTCAGACACAGTGTGCGCACTGACGTCATCCAGGGTGCGCACACTGTCCGGTCTCATGGTGTTCGCTGTGTGGAATCTAGTGTAGAATACGTTTAGATCCTCACACAGAGAGGCCGTGGTCTGCGGTGTGCTGGTTTTCCCTCTAAAGTCTGCGATTGTGTTTAGTCCCTGCCACATACTCCGAGGGTTGTCAAACTGTTGCTCCACCCTGTCCCTGTACTCACGTTTGGCTGCTTTGATCGTCTTCCGGAGTTGGTAATGTGCATGTTTGTAGTCCGATGTGTTCGCGGAGGCAAAAGCGGTGCTCCGTGCCGTCAGTACCGTGCGAACATCTCCGTTAATCCAGGGTTTTTGATTTGGGAAAGATTTAACTGTTCTGGATGGGACGACATCTTCCACGCATTTCCTGATAAATCCGCAGACTGAGTCCGTGTACTCATCAATGTCATTAGCAGCCACGTGAAACATTTCCCAGTCCGCGTGATCAAAACAGTCCCGCAGCGTAGACTCCGATTGGTCCGACCACCGGTCCACCGCCCTCAGGGTTGGAGCTTCCTGTTTCAGCTTCTGCCTGTAGGCGGGCAGGAGCAGGATGGAGCGGTGATCTGATTGGCCGAATGGGGCGCGGGGGAGGGCTTTGTACGCATCCCGGAAAGGGGTGTAGCAGTGGTCAAGTAGCCGGTCTCCACGAGTGTTGAAATGGATGTGTTGGTGGAGTTTTGGTGAAACTTTCTTCAGGTTTCCTTTGTTAAAGTCCCCGTTCGTGATAAACGCCGCCTCTGGATGTGCGGTTTCCTCACTGCTGATCGCGCTGTACAGTTCCCTGAGTGCTCGGTCAGTGTCGGCTTGTGGGGGAATGTAAACAGCCGTAATAATCACTGCTGTAAATTCCCTCGGTAGCCAGAATGGCCGGCACTTAATCATCAGGTACTCCAGGTCCGGTGAGCAGAAGGATTTGACCGAGTCCTCTCTTCTTCAGATCATTGGCCGCCTCTGTTGCATTCTCATAGAGTTTGGTGCCGCTGTCGAAGAACACCCTCAGCTTAGCTGGATGTGGCGTTTGGAAGCGGATTCCTTTGGCTTTAAGCTCTCTCAGGATCCCCACGTACGCCTTTCTTTTCTTAAGGATGTCTGGGGGATAATCTTGGTCAAAGTATCCTTTTCCCTTCATAGCGGACATCCTTCTTTCTCCTCTGAACTCGTTCAGTTCCTTTTTCATATCATTGCGAAAAGAAAGTCGAAACTCACTCATTTCACTTTTAAGGTCTGACCTCAGAGCCCGAATCTCATCGTGGATAGCTAGCATGAATCGGCTAGCCGCCTCCACTTTAGCATCGCCATTATTCTCCTCTCCGCTGCAAGTTTCCTCGACTAACTCTCCCCTTTCCCGTCCCGAGCTTGATTTACCTTTAGTCTTTTTTTGTTTATCCCCATCCATGTCAAGTTTAGATACTGTTCTTTGTGTCTGAATATTCTTCCAAGGGGATTATTTCCAACCAGCAAGGAGCCGAAACTTTCAAGCAGCCATTTGCTACAACGCCCAACCGGAAGCCCCCGATGTACCTCCTGTTCTCCTGTCTTGTGGTGGACAAACAATTTCTTTTTACTGGCAGACATAATTTGTGGGGCAGCTTATTGCAAGACCTGATTATTCTCTCATTTTAGTTATAGTAATATTTTTAAATGGTTCTACAAAAAAAAAAAAAAAAACCCGGCAGGTGCATTGGCTGCATTTTTAGATAAATGGTTGCATATGTTTACAAAATGTGTGCATAAGTTTTCAAAATGTACAATTTATATTTGCATTTCAAGTTATAAAAATAACTTACTCAACATGTCCGTATTTTTTTTTTTTTTTTTACAGTAAAAAAAAGATGCTACAAGGATTTTAAGGTTTTTTGTGTGTGATTTCAGATCAGTAATATTAATACAGTTTGTCAATGAAAAAACAACTAAATTCAGACACGTGAGGTTTATCTGTAAAGAAAGTCGGGGGGAAAAGAATGAAATGACAAAATTTGAAGGTGAAATACAAATGTAAAATCAAAGGGAGTCAAAAATGGCCGGTAATGTTTTGGAGGGTTAATCCAACAAATCATGAAAAATTAGGTTTCAATTTCTGTTCATGACAGTGCAGATTTCTGACATTGTGTGTAATTTAAGCTGTAACAATTTGATTATTTTCTAACAAAAAAGGGTGAAACTCAAGTTAGACTTGTTTGTAAATGAACCGCCCCATGTTGTGTAGCTTTCTGGTTTTTATACTTATTGGGCTCCATATTTATTTATTATACAGGTTATACAGTACATAAAATCAAAACTCAAGTTTTATGTCACTAAAGTGTTTAATTATGTCGGCTACAGAAAATAATTAAGTTACAGACTATATTTATACGAAAAATGTGTATACTTACTGCATTTGAATCATTTTAACCACATGTAACCACCTGCCAAAAAAACCTTTGATTTTGCCACCCTAAGAAAACTTCTTTAGATCCGCCCCTGGCGTCACTGTCATTCAACTGGAACTTCCTGTTGTCTCCTCCAGGGGGAACTGCAGGAGGAGGAGCTCTTTGTTGCCGTGGAGATGCTATCAGCCGTTGTTCTCATCAATCAGGGTCTGGAGGCGGGACACCTACAGCAGTTCAGCTCCTCATTGGTCAGTTTGTCTGCAGGGCTCTCTGATGTAGACCCCGCACTGCTTGACAGGTACCGCCTCTTACCCATTTACCTGCCGATGATGTCACTGTTGATAATGACGTCCCTGATAATGATGATGTCACTGTCGTACAGGTACTTTGAGACTCTGGTTGGTGTGAAACAACAGGTGGGCCGAGACCTGCTTACCTGGAACCAGCTGCAGGAAGGAATCGCCGCTGCGAACGGCTCGGCGCAGGACGAACAACAGCGTACGACAACGCGATGACATTGTTACAAACACACAATGATGTCATTATAAGCAACAAACATTAATTTCTTTGAATTCTGTTGAGCTGACCCTGCGACCTCTGACCCCTGTGACCCTCAGAGCTCCTGGCTGTCGGCCTGATAAACAAGGCCGTGATGAGCGGAGATCCTCAGCGGCTTATCTCCTCCCTGTTGCTGCCCTCCTGCGGTGTGGACGAGGTTTCACCTGTCGATGCCTGCAGGTACCTGACCCTGCTGAGCCAAGCCAGGCAGATCAAAGCTCAGGTAACTGCTCAGGTGTAACTGCTCAGGTAACCGAGCCATCACCTCAACAGTCCCTCAGAAACTGTGACTTTAGTCTTGATCATGACCCTCTGCAGGTAGAATCCAGGTGAGGTTTAAACTTTCAGTCACATGTCCTCCTCCTGTCCAACCAGGTGAGCAGAGACCCGGGAGCCGAGCTGTGGTTGGCTGATATCCAGGAGGCCGTGAGGACGGCCAATCAGCAGAGTCAGAGAGCTCTAAAGTGTGAGTCACAGATTCATTTACCTGCACAAGTAACCACACCTGTTCAGTGTTTAAGCATGTGGGTTAGAAATGATCAGAGGCTGGACCGCAAAGAGCGAAACGTCTTTATCTTTACCTGTTAGCTTTCAGCAGTGACATCACTGAAGGTGTGCTTGGAGACAGGTGTGAACATCGCTCCGAGTCGCACGAGAAGAAACGACTGAAGGACAGAACTTCCTGTCAGCGTGTTGATTATTGATCCGTGTATTGATTATTGATTGTGTGTCCGTCAGTGTGTCTGTCCGTTGCCGCGGTGAATCAGGCCGTGAAGGAGAACAGGGCGAAGCAGACGCTGCGGGTGCTGTCTCTGCCGGAGGCGGAGCTTCACAGAGTTCTACCTGACTGTGCTGCGGAATATCAGAGAGAGCTGAGCGCCCTGATGGCACGCCGCATGTGCACAGGTGACGCACGCACGCACGCACGCACGCACGCACGCACGCGCGCGCATATACAGAGAGAATCACGTGTGTGTGTGTGTGTGTGTGTGTTCAGGAGATAACCGCAGTCCCTGGGTTCGAGTCCGCCTGCAAGACGGTTCCGTTTATTTCTTCCACCTGAGCAGACTGGAGGGCAGCTGGGAGCGGCCCCCTGGCTTCGTGCACAACAGCGTATTCTTGGATCGCCACGACATACAGGTGAGACACACCTGAGGCTCACCTGCTCACTTCCTTGTTAAACCGGAACAGTGTTTCTGTGCTTGGAAAGTTTGATCTGCGATTGGCTACCAGCTCGCCGTTTCACTTTCCCCCCCTGCAGGAAGTGGTTAGCAGCGTTTCGGCCGAGTACAGTCGCGGCGTGCTGTGGCGGAACAGCGAGGCCCTCGTCGTTCGCCTGCAGGCGCTCTGTCGAGGCTTCCTGATCAGACGGCGGATGGCGGCACGACGTCACTTCCTCATGAATCAGACGGCCGCCATCATTGTCATCCAGGTGAGCGTGAGCCCCCTTGGAGAGCCGAGGCTCGACGGGGAGTTACAGGTGTGTCACAGGTGTGCTCTGCTCTGTGTTCAGTCTCACTGGAGGAGGTTCGTCGAGCAGAGGGTCTACAGACGGCGCCTGCAGTTCCTTTACATGAACTGGAGAGCTGTCGTCAAGGTAACAGCTGCTGTTCCTAATCATGTGACTGAGATTAGATTAGCAGGTGCAGCTCACCTGATGAGCGTTATTTATGTCGTCTGCTTGTGTGAACAGATCCAGGCGTTTGCGAGGATGTGGTTGGCGAGGAGACGATATTGCGCTCGGCTGAGTTTCTTAAGACGTAACGTGAGTTTGTTTTTTTGTGTTTTTAACATTCTCTTTTATTGAGAAAGCAATTGAACATAACAGTAGTATTACTTTTTACACTGTCTTTGCTTTCACATTTTTAAACTTGTAATTGAGAAGAAAAAGAGGGAAAAAAACAGAAAAATCAAGAGAAAAAAGAGAACGAAAGAAAGGGGAAAAAAAAAACTTTGGGTAAGGGGGTACCAGGGTAGGCAAGTTAGCATCTTAATATTGACATGGGAATTTAACTCAGGGCTTTGACGGGGAAAAAAAGCATGGTTCATAAAAAATAACCTCACAGGCTTAACATATTCTGTCCATTTAGACCATTCTGAAGAAGGTGTCCCTCTGAAGTTTAAGAGAAAATTTTTCCATCGTATAGATCTCTTGTTCAGAATGTATCCAGTCTTCCATCGTTGGTGGTTTGGGCTTAAGCCATCTCCTCGTAAGAGGCTTTTTACTCGCGGCCAGTAGGATATACAAAAGTCTTCTATCATTAGAATTCAATTTATCCACTGGTGTGTTACACAAAAATATGGTTTCAAAGGTTAAAGGGAAAAGAAATGAAAAAGCATTTTTTTTGTTTGTCTTTGATGTTCATGGATTAGAGACCAGTACTGGCGAATAACTTTGCAATCCCAAAAGATACGGAAATGGTTAGCTCCATCTCCCCCACATCTCCAACAAGTGTCACCAGTTCCCCGGTGTCTTTGTTGAGCACGGGTGATGAAAAATTTCATGATGATTTTCCAGCAGAATTCACGCCAAACATTGGACCCAGTGGTAGCCCACTGTATCTTGCATGCATGGCCCCAACACTCCTCTGTAATTGTCAGATTACCTTCTTTTTCCCACATCGCTTTAATATCAGGGTTCGTACGGGTGCTTGAAATCCTTGAAAATGCTTGAATTCTAATGTCGTCTTTTCAAGGTTTGAAAAGTGCTTGAATTTCAGATGTGGTGCTTAAAAGTGCTTGAAAATGTAACTGTATTTCATTCACAATAAATAGCTATCTGATTGAATTGTTTTCTTATCAGATAGAGAAATAAAATGAGACGCAATATAGACAGTGCTGTTGTTTTTACACTGCAGGATGCTGTTATATAGTTTGGAAATAATTTTGCGTTGCGCTCCAGATTTAGTTAATGATAAAAATGTTTCTACAAATTTTAAATCGTTTAGTTTCACTTCTAAGTTTTGATTAAAATAATTCCTGACCTGTAGATATCTAAAGAAGTCGCCTAAATCATGTTTACTCCTTAAGAATTCAAAGCTTTGAAATGCCTCCTTGTGGACAAATGAATAGTAATTAGTTATACCTTTTGAAATCCAGTTCTTGAATCTATTATCGTACCGATTCAGAGTAAAATCTGAATCATATGCGCACCATCTTAATACCTTAGAGGCATTTTCCAAACCACAAATTCTTATTACTTCTTTCCAAGCAGATATCATTATTTGTAGTATGGTTTCGTCTGCCATGTGTATTTTGTTCTGTAATTGTATATTCGATATTAAAGCTGTAACTGGTATTCCTTTAACGATTGTTCCTTCAACATCTTTCCATCCGGCGGTGTAATCTAGACAGCAGAGACATATCAATGGTCTTAACTGAGTTGCATAGTAATATTCGATCGTGGCTCAAGAGTTGGGTGTTCGCCTTGTAATCGGAAGGTTGCCAGTGCGAGCCCCGGCTCGGACAGTCTCGGTTGTTGTGTCCTTGGGCAAGACACTTCACCCGTTGCCTACTGGTGGTGGTCAGAGGGCCCGGTGGCGCCAGTGTCCGGCAGCCTCGCCTCTGTCAGTGTGCTCCAGGGTGGCTGTGGCTACAATGTAGCTTGCCATCACCAGTGTGTGAATGTGTGGATGACTGAACGTGTAAAGCACTTTGGGGTCCTTGGGGACTAGTAAAAGCGCTATACAAATACAGGCTGTTAGGTTTGTCATTTATGCTTAGAAATATCCACCCATATATGCTTAGAGGTGTATAATTGATTGTGTAGTGATAGGATGTGTGATCTTTAGTAGGCTGTAAAAGGCTTTGTGTGCATTCCAGAGCTCTTTGACTTTCACACCCACATTTTAGGAGCATGGGAGAGGTCGTACCTTGTCTTATTGTTTTATGGTAGGATAAACGTGTTGTAGTCTAAGTGCCTTTTGTTTAGCTGAACTGCTGGACTTCCAGGCCAGCAGGTTTAGAGAAGTCATATATGGGGTCATGCTTTGACCCCACACACACACACACACACACACACACACACACACACACACACACACACACACACACACACACACACACACACACACACACACACACACACACACACACACACACACACACACACACACAGGGTATTCTTTGTTCACATGCATACCTATGTAAGATGTCATATGTTAATGAACCTATGCATATTCATGTAACCACAATAAAAGAGCAGTGTTACGGGAGAGCGGACGAGAGCAACTGGGGTCAAGTGAAGGAACAGCGTTTGTTCAGTTCTCAGCCGTGCACGTGAAACATAAAGAACTTTGCCTACTTCGTGTCTTGCTTGCTGTGGAATTACATTGTCTTCAACGTTCCAGCGAATAGGTTCAAGCTACAAACCTATCACAGGCCATTTATTCTCGTAGACAAGGAAGCCCACGACCTCCTTTTTCTTTCTTTAGTTGGAGGGTTTTATATTTAACTCTAGCTTTTTTCCCGTTCCGGATGTATTTTGAGAACATCGTATCCCATACCACAAACTGTTTTTGTGGTATGGCAGTCAGTAAAGACTGAAACAAATACAGCAGTCGGGGAAGAAAATTTAATCTAATTGATTCGATCCTGGAGGGTAGGTCTAGAAACACAGTGGTATTCCATCTTTGTATATCTGATTTTATAGATTCGTTTAGCGGGGCATAGTTGGCATTGAACATTTTGGTGAAGTCACGATGTAGTACCACCCCTAGGTACCTAATGCTATCTGCATCCCACTTCCATTTATAGCGATTCTTAATTTCAACTGGTGGTTCATAGTTTAAAGTTAATACTTGCTACTGTACTCTGATAGCATTTCCATGATTTTGGGGAGTGCCTGTGAGGGATAGGATATTGTTAATAGTAAGTCGTCCGCAAATAGTTCTAATTTATTTTCCCCTCCTGCCGTTCTTACTCCAGTTATATCCTGTCTGTCCCTGATCCACTGACTTAATGGTTCTATAAACAAGCAAAAAGCAGTGGTGAAATATTGCAGCCCTATTGCAGCCCTGTCGTGTCCCACGTTCCAATATAAATGGTTCGGTGAGGTCTCCACTTATTTTGATTTAAGCTGTTGGTTTATTGTATAGCTCTGAAATAATATCAATTCCAGATTTATCAAAACCAAAATTCTCAAGCACCTTACATAAAAAGGACCACCTCACTGAATCAAATGCCTTTTCGGCATCTAGACTTAACACTAAGGTCTCTAATTTTTGTTTATCGACCTGCCTCATTATGTGCAAAACCTTTCTGATGTTGTCCTGGGCCTGTCCTGTCCTGTTTGATGAAACCCGTTAGATCATTATGTATTAACCCAGGTAATATTGTTTCTAGTCTCTTAGAGATAATGGATGTGAACAACTTATAATCAATATTCAGTACACTAATTGGGTGATAGTTACTACATTCTAGTTTAGAGTAACGTGAGTTTTGCTGATGTCACTCTCACATGACTCATGAACTCAGGTGAACTGTCAGCGTCTCGGTAATCAAGATCCACCTGTGAGGTCCTGATGCAGTACTTAGGACGGTGTGTACAACTGTGTCAGCCAATCAGACAAAATCTCCTATTTCCACAGTAACAGTTTGTGTCCACAGGTGGGCGCTGTCATAAAGATCCAGGCCTTCTTCAGAGCTAACCGAGCTCGCGAGCAGTACAGGATGCTTGGTGAGTTCACAGACGCTTCTGATTGGTCAGGCTGCTGTGTCACCGATGACTGATTAATAAGACCTCTTCCCCCTCACCTGTTTTAGTGCACTCGGCCACTCCCCCTCTATCTGTGGTCAGGAAGTTTGTTCACCTCCTCGACCTCGGGGATGGTGACATCAGAGAGGAGGCGGAGCTGCTGCGTCTGAGGGAGGAGGTGGTGAGAAGTATTCGCTTCAACCGACAGCTGGAGGCCGACCTGGACCTGATGGACCTGAAGATCGGGCTGCTGGTCCGCAACCGCGCTACGCTGCAGGTACGACCCCGCCCCCTCAGCTCATCGCCACACACACGCACATGCACACACACAGACACACACTGATTGGCTCCTCGTTGTCCTCGTTAACAAAGTGCCGTCTGTGAACAGGAAGTGGTGTCTCACTGTAAGAAACTGACAAAGAAGAACAAGGAGCAGCTGTCAGACATGATGGACGTGGAGAGGAGTAAAGGCCTGAAGGCTCTGAGCCGAGACAGGAGGGAGAGACTGGAGGCCTACCAGCACCTCTTCTACCTGCTGCAGGTAAAACGCACACCTGCCCGCTGCTCGCTTACCTCGAGCTGACCTGAGCAGGTCCATGGCAACACATTACTGTACCTGCCTGATTCGTGCGGTCATCTCTGCCTCACCAATAAGGCAGGGGCTCCACCTGGTGGTGATATTGAGCAACTGCAAGTGGAACAGATGATTACATTTTTATCTGCAGCAGGCCAGTTATAACGTGTGTGTGTGTGTGTGTGTGTGTGTGTGTGTGTGTGTGTGTGTGTGTGTGTGTGTGTGTGTGTGTGTGTGTGTGTGTGTGTGTGTGTGTGTGTGTGTGTGTGTGTGTGTGTGTGTGTGTGTGTGTGTGTGTGTGGCAGACACAGCCCCTTTACCTGGCTCAGCTGATCTTCCTGATGCCTCAGAGTCGCTCCACCTCCTTCATGGAGATGGTGGTGTTCAGTCTGTTTAACTACGGCTCCGACCGCCGCGAGGCCTTTCTGCTGCTGCAGCTCTTCACAGAAGCGCTCTGCTATGAGATCAGGTAACGATGATGTCACTGTACCTGTATCTGAGCTGTAACGTGTTGTCACTGCTTACCTGTGTGTGTGATGTCAGGCTGAAGGTGGAGCAGCCTCAGGACGTGATCACAGGAAACCCCACCATCATCAAGATGCTGGTGAACTTCTATCGCCACGCTCGTGGTCAGAATGCCCTGCGTGAGGTGCTGGGTCCGGCTCTACAGGACGTCCTGCAGGACCGCACGCTCAGCATCAGGACCGACCCCGTGGACGTCTACAAGACCTGGATAAATCAGACCGAGACGCAGACCGGACACAAGAGGTCAGAGCGCGCCTCTCCTGCGTTGTGCGTCTCACCTGTCTTGTGTGTCTCACTTGTGTTGTGCATCTCACCTGTCTCACCCAGCTCACTGCCCTATGAGGTTTCTCCCGAAGACGCTCTGGCTCAGCCTGAAGTCCAGAGACGCATCGACATCTCCATCATCAACCTGAAGAACCTGACGGACCGAGTCCTCAAAGCCATCACCGCCAACCTCCACAAGCTGCCGTACGTCTCTGCCTGCTGCCGCACCTCGCGTAACCTGTCTCTTCTTTGCTGACCGGTTTTCTGTGTTGTCGCAGGTATGGTCTGCGTTACACCGCCAAGGTCCTCAGAGACGCCCTAAAGGCAAAGTTTCCTGAAGCCGGTGAGGACGAGCTCTACAAGGTAAGAACACAGATCAACACACCTGAATCACATGATTAGTTCATTACCAGGCCTCTGGAGAATTCAAGACATGTAAAGGAGGTCATTTAGTCATTTAAAGCAGCTGTGTTGGATCAAGGATGCATCTAAAACCTGCAGGACTCCAGACCTGGAGTTGGACACCTGTGCTGCAGGTGGTGAAGGTGGGCTGTGTTTCACGTGAATTTCTGCTCCCGCTGCACTCAGGTGAGCTCAGACTGATGATGGAGGATGCGTGAGGAGGTCTACATAAATCACAGCTTGCAGGCCGGAGCTGAGATTTGATTGGTTGCTCGACGTGAAGCTTGTGCTCTGTATAGCGGCGGGTCTTGAAGTCAGAACCACGTGGCTCTGACGCTGTGACCTGAATTGAACCGCTAACGCTGAGTCTGCCCTACTCCCCGCAGATTGTTGGTAACCTGGTCTACTACCGCTACATGAACCCGGCCATCGTGGCCCCGGACGGCTTCGATGTGGTGGACCGTTCGGCCGGCTCTGCTCTGCAGCCCGAACAGCGCCACATCTTGGGCTCCATTGCCCGCGTGCTGCAGCACGCCGCTGCCAACAAACACTTCCATGGAAGTGGCTACCACATCAGAGCCCTGAACCAGTACATCAGCCAGACTCACAGCAGGTTCAGGTGGGTTTCAGTGACCTCGCTCCGTTCTGAGGTGTCGGGGAGGTGGAGGTTCTCCTGACGGTGTTGTGTGTCTCAGGAGGTTCCTGCAGTCCGTCTGCGACGTTCCTGAACCGGAGGACAGATTCAGCATGGATGAGTACTCGGAGCTGCTGATCGTGAACAGACCCGTGATCTACATCTCTGTGAGCGAGCTGCTCAACACACACAAGGTCGGGAAGCTCCGCCTCCAGCTGTACCGTCATCTTTTCGCTGCATGCGCACCTGTACCTGGTCTACATAAACCCGTGAACCTCTCACATGTCTCTCTGCAGCTGCTGCTGGAGCATCAGGAGGTTTTGTGCCCGGACCCCTCAGACCCCCTCGGCCTGATTTTGAAGGATCTCGGTCCGGTTCCCGGCCTGCAGGAACTCATGGGTACAGCCAACCGATGCTCTGCTGTCGCCATCTGGTCTGAGCCGGTCCGAGTCTGACTGTTTTCTGTCCTTCAGGTGAGTCCGCAGCTGATCCAGGATCAGACTCTCAGAGTAGCAAGATGGAGGTCTCTCTGACCCTGACCAACAAGTTTGACATCTTCGACGACGACAAACCGGACGCCAGAGGACTTCTGCTCAGGTAGCCCCACCTCTAAGCCATTAGCCTCACCTGCTCAGTGTCTGTCAGGGTTTGTTTACCTGAACATTAAGAAGAACCCCGTGTTCACAGAAAATATTTGTGGGTTGTTGTTGTTGTTTTGGGTTTTTTTCCAGCACCAAGCAGCTGATCATCGACGTCATCAGGACGCAGTCAGGTGACTCTCTGCGTGACGTCCTAAGGACGACACCGTCACGCGACCAGGTAAAACTCGCACTAATAGGTTGGTCAGTGACCGGCACCCGCTGCAGTCTTGATGATGTCTAGAGATGGCACGATACCACTGTTTCATGACCGATATCATAAATTTTGATATCTGTCGATACCGATATGAATCCGATATAGTGTATTTTATAATCAATAAAACGTTTTTTGTTTTGTTGTTTAAAACTAAAGTTATTCTGTTATACCTGTATGCAAGTAATACACTGCACCCAAAATATTTCATAGTTCAGCAAAACTGATCAATATAATAAACTTAAATCCTCCATCCTCCTTATTCTGGTGTTTTAAAGAGTACTTAGCAGAAATATTAAACAACCTAACTATTAGGGTTGCAAACTCCCAGCAAAAAAAACACAGGGAACCACCTAGTGCTGGGCCATATCATACCGTTCACGGTAATACCGGTATAATGTTGGGCAACGATAAGAAAATGAAATATGGCGATAGAATATGGGTAAAACGCGCATGCGCAGTGCCTTTGTTTTCATACGCACATGGTGGAAAAAGCATGGCGGCGACGGAGAATGAGAAGGGCGAAAGCGGATCGTTGAATGAAACGGATGAACCAGAACTGGTTTGTAAAAATGCTGCAACTTCAGTGGTGTGGAACTGGTTTAGCTTTCGTCCGTCAGATACACAATAACTTAAAATCAATAGATAGATATCTATATATCTGTATCTATCTATAGATCTCTCTCTCTCTCTCTCTCTCTCTCTCTCTCTCTCTCTCTCTCTCTCACTCTCTCTCTCTCTCTCTCTCTCTCTCTCTCTCTCTCTCTCTCTCTCTCTCTCTCTCTCTCTCTCTCTCTCTCTCTCTCTCTCTCTCTCTCTCTCTCTCACTCTCTCTCACTCTCTCTCTCTCTCTCTCTCTCTCTCTCTCTCTCTCTCTCTCTCTCTCTCTCTCCCTCCCTCCCTGGTTGTAAGATTCAGATAATTATTTATTAAAAGCTAGACATGAGAATACGAAAGAAAAGTATGTCTTTGTGCCCCCTTTCCTTGTTAATGCCCTATCAGCCCCCCTGGCTAAACTTTGCTAGATCCGCCCCTGCACAGTTACCAGCCGTCAGCTACGTAGAAAAGGATCCTGGTGTAGAAAGTAATATTAAATACATTCTAACAACAGCTTATCAAGCTTAAACGTGCTGCTGTTGTTCAGCCGCTGGTTTCCTCTTTTAACCAGACCGCTGAGAGGTCTCGCACGCCACAGCGCTCTATCATGTGACGCACACTGCTCCGACATGCTAAGGTTAAGAGTGGAGTTACGCCATGTCGCAAGTTTTGTGAGGTGCTTTTATGATATTTAATGGATCGGATTTCATTTTTTATTTCTCTCTGATATCCGATCCAGTATTTTAGGTCAGTATCGGACCGATACCGATACGTAATATCAGATCGGCCCATCTCTAATCATGTCATCTGATCTCTTCAAACAGGAAGTGTGTCACGATTGGCTGATGCAGCGCCGCGCCCAGCAGGATGCTCGGACTCCTGAGAAGATGAAGCGGAACCAGTCGCTGGTCGCCAATGGCAACCTGAGCCTGGAGGAGAAGAAGAGGAAGATCCTGAGGAGTCTTCGTCGTCTGGAGGGACTCGGCACCCTGAAACCGCCAGACAGCGAAAACCAGATCCTGCAGATGATCGCCAAGGTAACGAGACCTGCCTCCATCTCCTCCTATTCCAGCGTCCTCCTTCGCTACATCCTGACTGCAAGCTCCCTCCCTCCTCTGCACGTGTGCAAACTGCTTTACCCAGAATGCACCAGTGGCCTGTTGCCTGCATGTTTTTGAAAACATCCCTGACTATGATGTCACTGCACGTTTCCCCACCAGGACATCCGTCAGCAACGTCTCCACCGCCAGCGCCGAGGGGCGGAGCTCCTGAAGCTCCATCAGACTCTCAGCAGCCTGCAGGCTAAGAGCAGCTTCCACAGTGAGCAGGTGGACTTTTACAGGCATTACATCACTTCCTGTCTGGACAACCTCACCGCCAGGTATGCATACGCAGGTGTTTTTGGGTAACGACCTAGTTTTTCTCATCTCAGGCCATTAGCATCAGATATAACTTTCTGTTCTCGGACGTGGTGGCGCCAAACGTTTAGAAGTACCGCAGCAATGAATGGTGATGGGGCGGGGCTGTGGTGACATCACACGGCTGTGGTGTGAACCAGGCATTTTCACCTCGAGAGCTGTGACGTCGGTTTTGGGGTGGGACGAACAAACGTTTGTCACACAATCAACAACAGAAGGGATAAACTCAAGTACAACAAACAAATAAAGTTATTCGGGAACAGGTGAGCCGAGGTTGACCACGAGCCCCGGGTACAGGAAGCTCTATCAGAGGCGCCAGAATACGAGAGCTTTAAACTGTGCGTTCGAAATCTGAGTGAAGAGAAGCTCGCTGAGGTACGAGCTGAATGTTTGCATGAAAAGTTCAAACATCACCAAGAGCGTTGGCGTCACGAGCTGAGCCGGCATCCACGCCGACCTGCCATCAGCTGATCTTAAATATCCACCAACAGCTCCTGAAACAGGAAAGAGGTGCATAGACCGCTTGTGTCCTGAAGGTGCACGTCACGATGCTGTCAGTGAGGCGATAGGCCTGTCAGTAAGGTCCATCACTGATTGGCTTGTTCTTGCAGCAAATCGACCAATCAGAAGGTGGCAGACGGCAAAGGGAGGAACAAGCTTCCTGCTCTGAGCTACAGCGCCACCCGGCTGCACGAGAAGGGCGTTCTGCTGGAGATCGAAGACCTGCCAGTCACGCAGTGAGCGCGGAACACACAGACGGCACATGTATGACACGCGGCGAGGACGCGTGCTCACGTTCTCTCTGTTTCCAGGTTTAAGAACGTCATGTTTGAGATTGCTGCCGGGCCCGAGAGAGGAAGTTTCAAAGTAAAAGCTCGATTTCTCGGCGTGGAGATGGAGGAGTTCCTGCTCAAATACCAGGTAGGACCGAGGCCAGACCACGTCGAACTGGGCCACATAAACCAGGTGATACGAGTTTAACGTGTGTGTGTGTGTGTGTGTGTGTGTGTGTGTGTGTGTGTGTGTTAGGACCTGCTGCAGCTGCAGTATGAGGGTGTGGCTGTGATGAAGATGTTCAATAAGGCCAAAGTCAATGTGAACCTCCTCATCTTCCTCCTCAACAAGAAGTTCTTCAAGAAGTGAGAGGAGCGGCACTCACTCGGCTTCTGCGGCGTGGCCTCATCCCACACTCCTGTCTATAATCAGGAAACTGAACGGCGTTTTATACCAAATGATCAGGATGCAACTTTTGAGGCATCTTTGAATCTCACTAAATTTGACTGACTTTATATCTCGCTCAGTGGGACGTCCCTATACACTCCTGTCTGTGCTGTAATCACTGAGTTAGTGCTCTGTCTGCAGTGCTGTCTGTTTTTATGTCCGTATAATTTAACAAAAGTGATTCTTTTTTATTTCACGTGACATTTTTATGCATGTTTGTATGATACTAATCAAGCAGAGTGAGTCGCCTGTCTCCCTCTCTGTAACACTTTAATGGGACATCCTCTCCCTACACCTGTTTTAATATCTCACTACAGTATCTGGATGCGGTGCAGAGTGAGGCATCTTACCTTAGTGTCTCTCTTTGTATGGGAACATGTGTGTTTCAGTTTAATTTGGAGGAGTGACGCGTCAGTGTTTTTGTCCTATCTTGGTTTGTTTCTCGGGATTCAAACTACACTAAGCTATCTTCTTTTGAAAGGTTTGACCCTTTCAGGACTCCGTAGTGGCTCATTGGTCACTTGTCTGGTTGTAATGTTTAGCTGCACTGAGGTTTGACCAATCAATACCAGCTGATCAATACCTGTAAATATTTCCTATCATTTCCTTCTTCTTTTGTCTTTGCTACAATAAATAAACTTGAACATTTCAGTCATTATTTCTATTTTTAATTTAAAAGTTAAAAGACTAAGTGTGTGTGTGTGTGTGTGTGTGTGTGTGTGTGTGTGTGTGTGTGTGTGTGTGTGTGTGTGTGTGTGTGTGTGTGTGTGTGTGTGTGTGTGTGTGTGTGTGTGTGTGTGTGTGTGTGTGTGTGTGTGTGTGTGTGTGTGTGTGTGTGTGTGTGTGTGTGTGTGCGCGCGCGATAAAAACTGATGATGGCCACAAACAAGCTGAATATTGCTTTTTTTTTCTTTTCTTTTTTTTCCTGAGATGTCACACACTTTGGATTCTAGCCAATCATTTTACCTTTGCAAGCGTAGTAGGCGGGCCCAGGTACATGCGCTCTTTTAGAGCAGAGCTACAGATTAAAAATGCCCAAGGCGAAGCGGTCAAAAGTCTGGCTGTACTTCACAGCAAAAGATGCAAACTCAGCAGCCTGCAACAAGTGCTTTAAGCTGATACTGTGATACTGTCAAAGGAGGTAACACCTCAAATCTGATGAAACACCTGGCGACACATAGCGTTTTTTTAAAAGCCGTATTTGATAGCTTGCTGCGAGACCTCACACCGTGCACATCTACTGCGGGTGTGGTGCCTGTTATCGGACCCGGAGTTAGTAACATCCCCCAAGAACCCGAAGAGTAAAGTCCTGGCCCCTAGCCCTGTCAGTGTAGCAGAAATGATGAGGATGATGATGGCAGCAGCAGCCGTTCTTCTCTGCGTGAGTAGCTTAATGTTGTTCGTGTGTAATTAACGTTGAGTAGGTTAACCACATTATTACATTAATGCATGTAAGATGAACTAGCAAACACTGTCGTAGTTACATGCGGCTGTCTTCTTGTTTGATGGCAGATGCTCCCTTCACCCTGGCCAAAAAGGCTAAAATGACCAAAGAAAAAGTGGGAAACAGTTAAACATGAGAGGTTTTTGGACAAAGTTTGTGTTTTTTCCATTGTTTAAGCACTGCTTCCAGCCAAGAGCCATACCATATATGCCCTATAGCTGCAGAAAAGGCTAACATTGTTATCTTTTTACAAAAAACGGCTAAACGTGAGAGGTGTTTGGACAAGTATCAGTATCAGATAAAACCTAAACGATACCCATCCCTAGTTGCCGGATACACAATGGATTGCTTGTCGCGTGCCTGGGAACTATCTCAATGGAGGACGTTAAAGACATCTAACCATTTGGAACCATGATGACAGGGTGAAAATGACTCCAAGGTTCCTCACAGTGTTACTGGAGGCCAAGGTAATGCCATCCAGAGTAAGAATCTGCTTAGATACCATATTTCTAAGATTTTCAGGGCCGAGTACAATAACCTCAGTTTGATCTGAATTAAGAAGCAGAAAGTTAGCGGCCATCCAGGTCTTTATGTCTTTAAGACATTCCTGCAGTTTAACTCATTGGTGTGTGTTACCTGGCTTCATGGACAGATAGAGCTGCGTGTCATCTGCATAGCAGTGAAAATGTATACTATGTCTTCTAATGATGCTGCCTAAGGGAAGCATGTATAATGTAAACAGAATTGGTCCTAGCACTGAACCCTGTGGAACTCCATAATTGACCTCAGTGTGTGAAGAGGACTCTCCATTTACATGAACAAATTGGAGTCTATTAGAGAGAGACTGAGGAGGAGCTTCTTCCCGCAGGCGATACGGTCTCTCAATCATCACACCACCACATAGAACGGACCCACACATATGGTTCTTACACACACACACTGGACAGTCTGGACTTTGTTTACACTTAATCACTTTAAGCATATTTGCACTGCACAAGACACCTACAATGTGGTTTGCACAACACTGGACATTATATTTCTCCATTTCCATTTAATACTTGTAAAATGCTGCTGTTATTGTATATATATTTATATTTCTTCATACATTCTTATATATTTCTATACTGTGTATTGTGTATTTTGCTGTACAGTTATTTTATTTTAAACTTTAATTCATACATATTTTATCTATTCCTTCCCAGCTAAATTTACCCTTCATTCTAATTTGTGTTGTACAGTTATTTTATTTTATTTTCAACAAATTCATATATATATTTTATTTTATTCCTTCCTAGTTAAATTTACCCTTTTTAATTTTCATATTTATTTCCTATCTTATTCATAGCCTTTTCTTTTTTCCTTAGGTCACGAGCAGTTGTGTAAGCATTTCACTGCATATCGTACTGTGTATGACTGTGTATGTGACAAATAAAATTTGAATTTGAATTTGAGATATGATACAAACCACTGCAGTGCCGTACCTGTAATACCTACAGCATGTTCTAATCACTCTAATAGGATATTATGGTCGATGGTGTTGAAAACTGATTACATTTAAGACTGAAGAATTAATTAATGGCAGGACTTCTTTGAGCAGTTTTGTAGGAATGGGGTCTAAAAGACACGTTGATGGTTTGGAGGAAGTAATTATTGAAGTTAACTCAGAAAGATCAATTGGAGAAAAACAGTAACTTAACATCGATGGTACTAAAAGTAGCTGTAGATAATATTACATCTGTGGGATGATTATTGGTCATTTTTTCTCTAATGATAAAAATTCTATTTGTGAAGAAGTTCATGAAGTCATTACTAGTTAACGTTAAAGGGATGGTTGGCTCAACAGAGAGAGAGAGTACGATCGTGCACTGTAGATTCTGAATCATTGCGACGCATCGTAGAAAAAATGCCGACTAAAAGTGGTGACAAGCTGCCCCAGAGAAAGAAATTGGTAGGATACCCTGAGAGAAAATACGACCAAATGAAATCTAACTTGAAGGCTACACTCGAAGAGGTAAACTTTGTTTCCACCACTGCTGGCATCTGGACGGTAAATAATAAATGTTTTATGGGTCTCCACTTTACAGCGCAACAAGGCTGCCCTAGCATGCAAGAGAATTAGAGGCAGCCATACCGATGATGTAATTAGAGCAGAGATTGAAGAAATCCATTTATCATATGGACTAAAAGCTAAAGTTGTTGCCACTGTAACGGATAATGCATCCAATTTTGCCAACGCATTCAGAGTATGTCAGCTCTGTGATCTGGAGTCTGAATCTGAAAATGACGAAGGTGATGATGAGGAACCGACTTTTACTAATGTAATAGAAGCTCAACCGCATCTGGTGATGCACAGTTTAGCCTCCCTCCATACTACAGATGTGCATCCTACACAATTAACCTGATTCCAACAAGCGATCTTGATAAACATCTAAATTCCTGTGCAGACACCAAGGCCAAGACGGGTAGGAGTAGCATTGCAAAATGTTCTGCTCTTTGGACTAAAGCAAGTCGGTCAACATTAGCCTCTGAACAGGTGCAGGAAGCTAAGGGTACTCACATCCACAAGGTGGAATTCCCTGTATGAGGCCATTTCCAGAATATCACAATTCCCTTGAATGAATTTATGGACACTGGGGGTCTGCCTGTCATAAAAGGAGACAGGAAGCTACAGTTGGGGGATGCTGATGCTTGTCCCTGAATGTAATAAAAGTGCATAATTGTCATAACTTAGAAGTAGGTTTGCAGAAGACTCTCCACATGCTTAGCTGTAAAAGTAAGACAACAAGAGGATAATGGCCCAGTGGATGCAGAGTGGGGGTCTCAGTGCTTGTAATCTGTTAACTATGTTTTGTAGAGGAATTTGGTGTAGCTTGGGTGAGGGGAGATGGCCCTCTTTATGACTGGCAGGAAGTCACATATATAGAGACACACACACTCACTCACGTGCACTCACACCTACGCACAGGTACGCGCACACACATTCACTCACGTGCTCGCGCATACATACACAAACACAGAGTTTATAACACACCATGTGGGTTTTATGATGGGGTCGCTTCTATAAAACTGGTTGTAACAAAGAAGTGAAGATCTGCAGAGGGACACCGGCCTGGCACATCTCCCCTTCTAGAAGATGCATGCATAACTGAAGATGAATTAAGGTTTTATGAAATGACTACTGAGTCCAGTGCCGTCTCTGGATGCCCGAGGAATAAAAAGAACCGGGGTGAAACTGCTTTACCGAACAAGTCCTAAAGAAAACAATAAAACGCAGGTCTTTTTCAGGGTTGCCACAAAATGAAACTGAATTAACAGCCTAAATGTAGCATGCAATAGCATTTTCTGTTTTGGTAATCTCATTATTACTCCTCTCTTTCACGGTACTGGTAATGATTTGTTTTGTTATTGGTTTATTGATTGTCATTGCTTGTTGTGAAGGCGACAGGTTCAGCAGAGAAAGGAGCAGGTAGGTATGAGATGAGTTCTTCTCTTCTTCATCATCATCATCATGTACAGGAGACGCAGGTAACACAGGCGGTTTCCTCTTTTGCTGAGTAAGTATTTCCTTTTCAGAGGGTGGTAAATACCCACATGCAGTAGGAGGTCTCGGAGGTTCTCAGGGGCTTGTTTTGGCCTTCAGGTCTGACCGTATACACAGGAAGATTGACGGCTTTCTTTACTACAATGGACACAGATGATTCCCATTTATCTGCAAGTTTGTGTTTCACCTTTTACCCGCACATTCTGATGCGAGATCAATCAACTGCAGACCAGAAAACAAACGACGGAGGCTCCAGAAAAGTGCAATCAAACGATGAGTTTATTAACACAGGAGAAGAAATATCAGCATGAGTCTTCTGACAAAAATACACTGAATGCTGGTTTTATAGCATAGAGGATTTACGCCCCCACGTACGTCAATTACAGGTCAAAAATACATTGTTTACAGACAAGGGTACATCTTGTACATCTTAATAACTATAAACGGACATATAACTTCTCTTTTCTATAACACTTGCCTTTTAAGGTAATAACCTTCAAGCTTCAGGGTCTCTAAGGGCTAATTATTGACCCTCGTCATCAATCACTAAGTAAACTAAAGTGCAGCAGGTCTCAAAGAGAAGCAGAAGACACTTGGGCCTTCGCTCAGGCCTGTTGCTAGATTTATGTGTATTGTAAGCATGCATGCAATCAACCTGCTATGTTCTCATCTTCCCTCAACATGTATCACCTGGAAACTCTCACCAGTGAAGCTTAAAACCCTCTTGGACGGAACATCAACTCTAAACAAGCACAGATATGCAATGTGTATAAAATGAACTAAACCTGTGACTAGAAAGGTCACTGTGATGACAAACATCTTCAATACAATATGAACCCTGTAAGAAATATTACTGATAAAATAATGCTGTAAAACATGTTATTAATGCATTTATCATAAGGCAGATTATATGGTAGCAATAAAAGAACTTCTGAATCTTAACAATTCCTCACCATAACTCTGTCTCCAACATTCAGCTGTGAAGCAGTGACATTCTTATCACATCTGGTTTTGTTATGTTTCATCACCTTTTCAGAGTTTTCGATGGCCAGCTTGTAACTTTCTTCCAGGTGGAAGCATTACACATGTCCAATACAGCATAGTTCTTTGGAGTGACACCAGTACAGCAAACAAGATCCAAAATATGTCCTTTGGAGTGTGTAGGAAACGTCCATATATTGGTGTAAGCCAAAATTGTCCAGACAGGATATAAAATCTCTTGTGGATGAATTCGATGTTCTGTCCATGTGGATGTTAAAATCACACAGCAGTAGTATGGAGTGGAGATAAGAGTAGGATTTCAGTGAGAAAGATTTGTTTAGGTGGACGGTAAACAGCAACTAATACTGTGGTATTAGTTACATCATATAACTATCCATCATAGTTATATGATGGATTACGCAGAAAAAATAGAAGTGGGCTGAAAGGTCTATTGCGTTATTACCTATTCAGTTTGTGTATCATGTTTTTGAAAAGTAACTAAGTAACTAATTACTTTTTAAAATAAATAATCAGTAAAGTGTTGTGATTAAATCTTTGGAGAAGTAATCAGTAACTAATTACTTTTTTCAAGTAACTTGACCAACACTGGTCTTATCTCAGTGTCTCTGCACCCTCCTGGCCTCTGATGGCCCTCAAGCTTTGTTGCAGGCTCAGTCTCTATTCTGCCTTTGCTCTCTGGACCTCTGTTTTCTCACTTATCGTCATTGCCGCTGGGATTCTGTTCTGCTGTGATGGGCCGCTGGTGTCTAACCACCAAATACCTCAAATTAAATTCTGTACTTAAATAAATCATGTTCAATTCCTTCTAATGATCTCTCTGCACTGAACTGTAAGCAACATTAATGATGATGATGATACACCTCTCCATACATGGATTAATTTTTCAGCTTCAGTTTATTGATTCTTTGGATCTTTCAGAGCTGCAAAGCACCTTAAGTGTCACGGCAACATAAAGGTAAATCTGGAGTATTATTATTCAACAGTAAGACGATTACATGACTGACGATGTTGACCAATCACTCCTTTGAGCGGAACTATCGGTCACTGGTGTAAAGCTTGGATAAAAGAACCAAATAAATGTGAGCTATGGATAAGGGCAGGGCAGAGCCATTGCTGCAGGTGGGTTCAGGTATGTGGGCAGAGTCTACGTGGCAGGACCCTGTGCAGTCACTGAGGCAGTTCCGTCATGCTGGTTTGTGATGGTACCTGGCATCTAAACAACAAAAATATCAGTTATTAGACACTAAAATAATTTAAAGCTTATAAAGCTTTATTAATTTAGTCATAGGTCAGGTTTGCAGCAGGGGGACACTCTCAGCTAGTACTTAATGAATGCGAATGAAGCTAAACGGGTAAAATAAAGAATTCCACGTGCCTTTGGACAAAACATTTTGATTTTAATTTCCAGCCTGGATAAAACCACTCTTCTTCCTTCACTTTTTCTCCTAATTAAGATGATTTTTATCAGAATACACTAGCATGCTATTAATGCTTGCTGACTGGTAACATGGATTTAGGATGGGTCATCTTCCCTCGATGGCACCTGTCTGCAAACTGTAGCAGATGTTAGCAGTGTAATTAATTGTGTGACAGGTGAGACCTGAGTCTGGGAACCGCCCCTGGTAGGCGGAGCTGGTTTTTGTCCCTTTCATAAGCTCAGGTGTAGGCAATTAGGTGTTCTCTGGAGCAAACCTGCAGCTGTGAGTGCTTGGTCCAAGCTGGGCAAGTTGGCACTTTTAACTTCTTTTATGAAAGCTTGATGCGGGCCCCCTAGCCTTCTGTTAGAACGGTAGGTCATAGAAAATGTACCACTTGATTTCTGGCTGTTTGGCAGAGATTTAAAGTTATTTGCACCCTTGTAGGTGGGAAACATTGCGTTCCTGTGAGAAACGTGTAGTGGACTCCACCGCCACTGACCAATATTTATTAGGGTGTGACGTGAACTTGTGGACAGGTAACTAAAACAATACAGTTGGAGGGATACTCGTGCTGTGTTTTACTGTCCAGTGTAAGTCATCTCCCGCTTTCATTTACAGAGTACCGAGCTGCTGCTTTGCCGGGTGGATTTCTGGCTGTGGGCAAAGGACCCGACACATCACTGTATTTTAATTTGTTTTAACCTGGTGTGACTCAACAGATTGTGGCAGCTGTTGAGTTTGTTTGCCTTATTTGTTTTATTTTTTATTTTATTATATTGTTGTGTATCAGTAGACACCGCAGATATTGATTGTCTTTTAGTGTTTTACCTTTTTTTTTTCTTTTTCTTTTTTTTTTTTCCTTTTTTATTACTTAGTTTTTAATAAAGGTTTTACATAAAGGAAAACAACAAACAACCAAAAACAACAATAACCAAACAAGCAGTCGACTGAAAAGCACAGCTTTTTCCCACAAAGCAATTCTGGTAGTGAGAACATGACTTTATATTCATGAATTGACAGCACATCTACAGATGTAAGAGCAGCCTAGGAGAGGCATACAGAAGTTTATATAGATGTGAGTAGGCACAGACAGGAGAAAGAAAGAATAAATAAATTTAAAAAACGCATTCTAATTTCGGATAGATTTCAACCACTTGTCCCATTTTATGGTATAAATATTAGTTTGGAACCTTAACAAAAAGGTAAGTTTTTCCATTTTATGAATCTCCTCAACAACGCTCAACCAGTCGTCCAGAACAGGGGGGTAAGTACAGAGCCACTTACGAGTAATTGCTTTTTTTTGCTGCAGCAGTAAGAA
Organism: Oreochromis aureus; assembly: GCF_013358895.1. Classification (NCBI taxonomy): domain Eukaryota; kingdom Metazoa; phylum Chordata; class Actinopteri; order Cichliformes; family Cichlidae; genus Oreochromis; species Oreochromis aureus. The sequence goes on from NC_052952.1 coordinate 39,001,344, forward strand.
TCTTCAGGAGATATTTGTCATTGCTTGTTAATTCTTCGGGTAGGTCTCCTAAATAAAATGTTATGACAGGCCGTTGTTTTGATTTAAAGCCTATAGTCTGTTCTATCTTTGATATAACATCTTCCCAAAATTTAGAAAGTTTTCGACACGACCAGAATATGTGGGTATGGTTTGCAACAGTTTCCCCACAGCTCCTCCAGCATGAAGAATTTCCCCGTGTTTGTTGTTTTAGTGTTATGAAAAATCGCACCAAGTTTTTCCAACTAACTTCTCGCCAGTATGCAGAGGATGAGGTTGAAGTAGCAGTCTCACACGTTGTCCCATTGCTCAGAAGTTATAACTGAGGACAACTCTCTCTCCCATCTTTCCTTTATATAATCTGTTTAAGTTCCCTACTTTTCAATATGCCCTGGTAGAGTTTAGAGATAACTGACTTGCATCCCTTAAAGTATGTTTGTGAAATCAGATTAATTATTTCATTGGGTTGTGTATTAATTTCTTTAGTCACTTTTGAGGACAAATATTGCTGTAATTGTAGGTATCTGAAAAAATCACTTTTTCCTAGCTCATATTTTTCTTGTAATGTTTGAAAACTTTGCAGGCCATTCTTATCCAGTATTTTACAGTATACATTAATGCCTTTACGTGACCAGTTCTTAAATTGTAAATCCAAATGGTTTGGTTTAAACTCAGAGTCATAAACCACCCATTTAAGTACTTGAGTGTGGTTCCTTAGATTTAGTTCTTTCACTAACTCAAACCAGATAAGCAATGTAAAAGATGCAAAGGGGTTCAGTTCTTTCTGGTAGGCTGTTGCCAGCTTCTGATCTCCTACCAAGGCTTGTATTGGAATGACCCCACACATATTCTCAATGTCTTTCCATCGGGCCCCATAAGTGTCATCACACCATTGTATAATTATTTTGAGTTGAGCAGCAAGGTAGTAATCTCGGAGACTAGTGTTAAGGTTCATTTTAGGTCAAGGAGAGATGGAGCAAATCGGAATAACACACTGACCCTGCCAGGTGGAGTCAAACGATGATTTTTAATGAAACGCACGCGTGGGGAGATGTATGCAAACAGCATCAGATCTCCGCCCAGCAATGACACAGCAATGCTTTTATATCATCGAGGTAATTTTAATGACGCCCTCTCTACGTCAGTACATGCATCAGTTTCAAAACCACCAATGTTCTGTTGACAACTTTTAACACAGTTTGAAAAGAACATCGCCTCGTCCATCCCAGGTGTCTTCCTGTTGTCACCGGACGCTCGCTTATCTCTCTGGAACATCAAGCTCAGCTCTGCAACAAACTGTCACGTATGTTACGTAGGCACAATTTTGCAGCCACAAGCAAAACATGATTAAACTTTCACCTATAAACGAACCCACTAACTGTATGTGTGTCTCGCCCTTAAATGCTCTCTCATCTCACCCGTTGCACTTCTGACCTTTCACCAGAACAGAGGCTCATCCTTACATGTAATAACCTAACTGGAACTATATAGGTAATATGTTGAATAAATGTTTTAATCAAGAACCTCTACTAAAAGCTTAATCAAAAGATATAAATGAATAAAGATAATAAAGAATAACCTGGTTATTTATAACCTGCTCAAAATAACTTGCACACAGACTCTGCTTTCGGTTTCACTTCCTGCAAAAGCATGCCCAGCAAACATGTAGTTTCCTGTCTCATTTTGGCACAGAGTATACTCAACGTTAGGGCCTTTCTTTTACAATGCAGTCTGCATATAAACATTTAAGATTATAGATTCAACTCAACAGTTTAAAGTGGTCATAACTGCTCCTTTAATAAAGGCTAATATGATACCAATATGTTTGAACATCTGAATGCAATATCAATACTGTTATTAATGAAATGGTAATGATGATTATAAAAAATAGCAGCAAATAATAGCAGCAAAATATTCCTATACCCTACACTAGGGAGGGAGAAGCCACCTTTATCTTTATGGATTAATAATGTGCTATATTTAATTCTAGGTTTCCGCCCCCTCCAAATAAATCGAGATATTTGTTTGTCCCAGTCATGGAACTGAGATTTGGGGATTTTGATAGGTAGAGACATAAACAGATACAGTAGTCTGGGTAGGACAGACATTTTAATGACCTCCATTCTCGCACTAAAATCAAAAACAAGTGTTGACCACAGGCTCAAAGTTTTTTTTATACAAGTCATCTAACGATTTAGTCAGCCATACTCCTAAACAGAGATGGGCAGTAACGCGTTACTTGTAACGCATTACTGTAATCTGATTACTTTTTTCAAGAAACGAGTAATGTAAGGGATTACTATTGCAAAAACAGTAATTAGATTACCGTTACTTTCACGTAGGAACGCTGCGTTACTGCGTTACTAAAACCGTGATTTTTTGCGAGAGTGTCTCATGACAGTGACGTAAGCGAGTGCGACGTTCCTGACAACAGCTGTGTGCAGATCAACAATGGATCATATATCGAGTGCGGGAGAGAGTATGAGCGTGCAGCGTTTAAAGCGTGGAAGTACTGACCTTACTTTGAGTTTGATTCCATAAAAAGTGACAAAAACATTAGTGTCCGTTGTGCTTGAGAAGAAAACTTCTTTTTACAGTGAAAAAAACCCCCTAAACTTCCAAGCAAGCAGCGAGTGCGCTACGACGTAATGGGAAACTCACAGAGAAACTCGCGGATTCTTCCACTGACCGCTGCGGCACACCTGCACCAGGGTAAACCTCCGCCTACCCCAGTCCTGCTTTACAGGTGAAAATAGAGCAACAGGACCGCTGAGTCTTTGATTTTATTTATTTTCTGCTGTGTTTTACTGAGTGTAAACAGAAAAAAATATTTTATTTTATGTGCTGGAATGTGAAGAAAATAGGTTTAAATGTTAAACAAATTTCTTCCAGTCAGAGAATGTTGCATATAATTAAATTTTTGCTTGATGCATAAAGTTAAAAGATTTAAAGTTTTAAAAAGAGACGTTTCCATTTGATTACATTTTGTATGATGGATTATGCAAAAAGTAGAATTGGGCTGAAAGATAATAATAATAATAATACATTTTATTTGAAAGCGCCTTTCAAAACACTCAAGGCCGCTGTACACAGTAGAGTAAAAAGCAACATAAAAGCTAGGAGTTTACACAATCATAAAACATAAACAAATTTAAAATAGCAGAGTGGAGAGGTTATGTGGGATAAGCTATTTTGAACAAGTGGGTTTTGAGTTGGGACTTAAAGAGAGAGAAGGTAGAGATATTTCTTAAATCAGGAGCTAGGGAATTCCAGAGTCGAGGAGCAGAGCAGCTGAAAGCCCTGCTCCCCATGGTGACAAGACAGGGGAGGGGACGGAGAGTGAAAAGGAAGAAGAAGATCTGAGACAACGAGATGGGCGGTGATGTTAACCAGATCAGAGAGATATGGAGGAGAGAGATGATGAATAGCTTTAAATGCGTACAAGAGTATTTTGAAATTGATACGATACTTGACCGGGAGCCAATGAAGCTGCTGCAGAACAGGAGTGATGTGGTGGATAGAAGGAGTCCTGGTGATGATACGGGCAGCAGAGTTCTGGATGCGTTGAAGCTTATGGATGGATTTTTGAGTAAGACCAAAAAGAAGTGAATTACAATAATCAATCCGGGAAGTAACAAGGCTATGGACAAGGATGGCAGTGGCATGTGAGGTGAGAAAAGGACGGAGACGATTAATGTTGCGCAATTGAAAATATGCAGACCGAGTGACATTATTAATGTGTGAATTGAAAGATAGAGTACTGTCGAGGATGACACCCAAACTTTTCACAGAGGAAGAAATGGAGACCGGCGAGTTATTGATAGTAATAGAGAAACTGTTGGTTCTGGATAATGTTGATTTAGTGCCTACCAAGAGGAGCTCGGATTTATTACTATTGAGTTTAAGAAAATTAGAAGAGAAACATGAATTTAGTTCAACTAAACTTTATTACCTATTCAGGTTGTAAATCGTGTTTTTAAAAAGTAACTAAGTAACTAAGTAATTCATTACTTTTGAAAATAAGTATTCAGTAAAGTAACGGGATTACTTTTGGGGGGAAGTAATCAGTAATTAGTAACTGATTACTTTTTTCAAGTAACTTGACCAACACTGCTCCTTAAAATCTAATTGCTTTCAGAGACCAATCAACAGAAATTTTTTTTTTTTAACTTCACTCAACGGGCTATAGTTAAAACTTAAAATTTGTGTTTTTCCCATGTTGAGTTTGTAACCAGAATACATCACAAACCTTCTGTTGCGAAATCAGTTTTACCCCGGTTCTTTTATTCGTCGAGGGATCCAAAGATGGCACCGGAACTCAGTAGTTATTTTTACAAAATCTTTATTCATCTTTATTCATCTTCATTTAAGCATGCACTTCTAGAAGGGAAGACGAGGCCGGTGTCCCTCTGAAACAATCTTCACCCCTTTGTTAGTCACAGCCAGCTTTATAGAGGCGACCCCATCATAAATCCCCATAATGTGCTCCAAACTCTGTCTGTGTGTGTATGCACCTGCACGTGAGTGCCTGTGTGTGCACGTACCCACGTGTCTATGTGAGTGCACGTGAGTGAGTGTGCATGTGGATGTGTGAGTATATCAGTTAAAACACTGTGGGTGTGTGTCTCTTCCTAGGGGCCATAAATACCATCTCCCCTCCAGACCACAGTTATCAAGTTAAATGTTGAGACCCCCACACAGGTATCCTCTGGGGAATTTCCACTCAGCATTAACTCCTCTTTGTCTTACTTTCACAGTTCAACTGGGGAGGGTCTCCTAAGATCTACTCCTAAGTTCATGACACAGTCAGGCCTTTATTCATATCCAGGGCAGTGTCAGTGTCTCTACCATAATTCTACATTCTATCTTAACACATTTCTAAACTCTAAAACAAACTAAACATTCCTACATGTCTAAACTCTAAAATAAGCTAAACATTTCTACACTTCCCAGCAAATCTAAAAGGGTCCGGATGGACTGGTCTGGATTTGACAAGTACAAGAGGACATCATCAGCATATAATGCTATTATGTGTTCTCTTGAAACTATGACCCCATGAATACTATTATTTTCTCTTATTGCCTGTGCTAAAGGTTCAATGTAAAGAGCGAAAAGAGTCGGAGACAAGGGACAACCTTGACGAGTAGATCTTTCCAACTTTATACGGTCCGTGACTCGTCCATTTATCTTGACTCTCGCGGTAGGCATTGAATATAATGTCTTAATACTGTTAATGGAGTTTTCAGCAAAACCAAATCTTTCTAGGACCAAAAACAAATACGTCCAGCTGATGCAATCAAAGGCTTTTTCAGCGTCCAGACTAATTAGTACCGTTTTATGATTATTTTCTCTTATATTATTGATTATGTGGAGAGAGCATCTTATGTTGTCTTGGGTTTGCCGGCCCCCAGCAAATCCAGTTTGATCTTCATCAATCAAGTCTGGGATGAACGAGTTTAGCCTATTAGATATAATTGAGGCGTAAAGCTTATAATCTTGGTTTAGGACTGATATCGGCCTATATGAGCTGCACAGCATTTTGTTCTTACCGTCTTTAGGTATAATTGTTAATTGTTATAACTGTTGCCTCAGACCATGATGGAGGGGTGGACATATTCTCTAATGTCCAGTTCAATGACCTTAGCAAAACTGGAAGCACCTCCACCTCAAATGCTTTATACCACTCAGCCGGCAGGCCGTCTGTACCTGGTGTTTTGTTATTTTTTTGTTTCTTTAAGGCCATTTCCAATTCTTCTTTCTGAATCTGTTTGGTTAGGCATTCATTTTGACACTCACCAATTGATGGCAAATCTAATGAGTTAAGAAACATTTTTATATCTTCTGTATTGGCTTGTGCAGGTTGTGTTTATAACATTTTGTAATAGGTTTGGAATGCCAAGTCAATTCCCTCCAGGTCACTTTGTAATTTCCCAGTTTGAGGATCAAGGACTAATTTCCTGAATTTGTTTCAAGGTCTGGTCAGATTGAGTCTTTTTGTGTCTGTTTTCTAAATCTTTTAATGTATTTTCAAGTCAATTTAGCTGGCTCTCCTTAGCTTTCTTCAGAGCTGCACTTAGTGATATAAATTTGCCCCTAACAACTGCCTTTAAGGTGTCCCATAAATATTAGGATTTACCTGTCCATTATCATTTATTTTTAGAAAATGTTTTAGTTCGGCTTTTATCTCTTTTATAATAGTCTTATTGTTAAGTAGACCTGTATTTAGCCTCCATATAGTTTTTTTGGTCTAGTCTCTAGGTTAATTGTTAGATAAATTGGTGAATGGTCTGACATATTCTTATATGTCTATCATTTCTAAAGACAAAGAAAAGATCTATTCTTGAATATACGGCATGGGGGGGGGTGAAAAGTAAGTAAAATCTTTATGCTTTGGATGCATTTCTCGCCAAATATCCAATAAGCCCAAGTCATCCAGGCCCTTTCTTAGCAATTTACTCTGTGAAGTCACTATCCTCTTATTATTAGAGGTATCATCCTTATGCATGATTGTATTAAAGTCCCCTGCGCATATTAACACACCCTGAGACTCCGAGGAGATCAATTCAAGGATTTTCTTAAGAAATTTCAAATCATAATTTGGTAGTAAGTAGACTGAAAGAAGAGTTACCATTTTGCCCTCTATTTTACCTTGAATTAACACATATCTGCCTTCATTATCCTTTACTTGTCTGGTAAGTTCGAAATGTAGGGAGTTGTGTATCAATACCGCAACTCCTCTTTTGTTACCTGTTTTAAAAGAGCTGTAAAATGTATTTGTGAATCCAAACTTCTTTAACTTCTCATGCTCTGCTTGAGATAAATGAGTTTCTTGGAGAAACATAATCTGTATTTTTTCCCGCTTTATCTTAGACATGACTCCACTCCTCTTAACAGGGTTGTTAAGTCCATTTACATTCCATGAAGCTGCTCTAAAGTCACAGTTACTCATACCGGTATTTCCAACCACTTATGTCGACGCTCTGAACATAGTTAGAACTATAAGAACAAAATAACCACAAAAACTTTGACTTCCACTCCTGGGGCTTTATAGTGCCCCGTCATTCTATAGTGTCCATTCTTACAATATTGGAGAAAAAATCCTACCATATGTAGGAGCTCCATCGCTGCATCCAGCAGCTTTCTCTTGTCTCTGAACATTTTAAGTATCTCTCTCTCTCAGTCCTGATCAACATTGATCAACATATTTTACATGACACAGGTCTAACACAAAAAAAATGGTATAAAGTAAAAAGTAAATACGTTATGGGAGCAATGCGTACAATCCCAGCATATGGTAGAGGCATTTCTTTATAAATCCTAAATAAGATGTAATAGAAAGGCTAAACACCTCTTCCTCTATTATAATAAACAGGCAGCACGGTGGCACGGTGGTTAGCACTGTTGCCGCACAGCAAGAAGGTCCTGAGTTCAATTCCACCATCAGGCCGGGGTCTTTCTGTGTGGAGTTTGCATGTTCTCCCGTGTTTGCGTGGGTTCTCTCCGGTACTCCGGCTTCCTCCCACCGTCCAAAGACATGCAGCTTGTGGGGATAGGTTAATTGGATAATCCAAATTGCCACTAGGTGTAAATGTGCGAGTGAATGTGAGTGCAAATGGTTGTCCGTCCCTGTGTGTTAGCCCTGTGACAGACTGGCGACCTGTCCAGGGCGTACCCCGCCTCTCGCCCTATGACAGCTGGGATAGGCTCCAGCGCCCCCCGCGACCCTGAAAAGGATAAGCGGAAGCGAATGGATGGATGGATGGATGAGATTAGGAAACAGTACTTACAGAGCAAAAACAGGTATTTTAGCTGCTTAGTCCAGTGAGGCTTAACACAAGATAGTTTATACTTGTTGTCTGAGAAATCCACGAAGCCTTCCACGGACACGTTCGGAGTGTGAGCTATCCATTTTCTCCCAGTGTGCACTTCGGGTGAGAACCTGTTCCCAGTCCCCGCAGCGTGGCATCTCCACAGCGTAACCCTGCTTCTTCATATCCTCTGCTGCTTCTGATGCACTCTTGTACAGGCATGGAGCGCTCTCCCAGTGAATTCTCATCTTAGCTGGGTATGGTGTCTGGAAACGTATTTTTTGCTCTTTGAGGATCTTCTTAATGTCCTTGTATTCTTTGAGCTTGTTGTTAATCTCAGTCGGTAAGTCGTGTGTAAATATGATAGTTTTGCCCTCATACGAAATTTTCTTAGCCCAAGCTGCTCTCAGGATTTTGTCTTATATGTCATACCTCTGGAAATTAACCACAATAGACCTTGCAATTGCTATGTCTTGTGGCTTTGGTCCCAGTGATCGGTGAGCGCGCCGAATCTGCAACTCATCATCTTCGGGAAGGGCAAGTTCTTTCTTTATAAAGTTGTTAATGAATGCCATCATATCATTCCCCTCAGCACCTTCCTTAATTCCGTATATACGGAGGTTGTTGCGGCGCGATCTTCCTTCCAAGTCCGTGACTTTGTTCTGGAGAGTTTTCTGCTGGTCCAGACAGTGAATTAGCGCATCTCTCAGGTCCACATTCACTGTCTCAAGTTCGTTCACACGTTGTTCTGCTTCAGTTGACCTAGTGGCATGATTACGAATATCCACGATGACATCTTGTAGCTTCTGGTTCATTTCAGCCTTTAGGTTATTCAGATCTTCTTTGATTTCTTTCCTCATCTCTCAGATGTTATTGCTCAAATTTTGTATTGCTTTAGCCATTGTTAGCTCGTTTTCCTCGCTTTGCTCCGTGCTCCTCTTCATGCTAGCTCCGTCGCTGTCGTCATCCTGTAAGGTGTCTTTTGCCTCTCTGTAACTTTTGGAGCCCCCCTGTGTCTTTTTACATCTGCCTCCACACATTGTATATCATTGTCAGTGTGAATACGTTTATTGTATCGGGTTTGTGGAGTTTTCCTCACTTATGATCAGGAGTGGTCAAAAAGTTAATCCGCCATCTTGGAGCGCTCAGCGGAAGTCCGTGTTTTACCTTTTTTATATCGATCTATTGATCGAGTGAGCGATCGATTTCGTTGCAGACAGTGAAGGCGCTGTGTGGAAACCAATCCTTTTTTTGTCTTGCCGCTTTTTGCATGCACTGCGGTGAGCCTGAGTGAAGACGGCACTGAAGATTCGCCTGTTTATAGTGTTTTGCCCAGTTGGGGTTCAGTGTGAGTTGCCATCTCTTTTAACGTGTGTGATATGTTGATTTGTTTTTAACAGGTTCCCTGCAGAGTTGGGTGGAGGAAATAAAATCTGTGATGCGCACTCGTAGACTTGCCCCTATTGATAGAGCCTATTATATTTATGATCATTTGACTGGTGATGCTCGTGAAGAAATAAAATATAGGTCCTAGCAAGTAAGAGAAGATCCAGATTGCATTCTTGAGATTCTCCTTAGCCAGTATGGTTGCCCCATGTCTTTTATTGCTGTTAAGGAAGCTTTTTATGCAAGAAGGCAGCAAGAAGGGGTCATTGAGGGAATTCTCCCATGCATTGTTCTCTCTCATGGATAAAATGATTCAAAGTTGTCCAGAGAGGCGAATTCCTGAGGCTGCTAGACTGCTTTCTGATCAGTTTGTAGAGTGTGTCAGGGATGGAAATTTGAGCCGCGAGCTTATAAGGTTTGTTCGCAAACATCCAGATTATGACCTCCATACTTTAAGAGATGAAGCCCTCGGGTGGGAGTGGGAAGGCAGAGTAGGAATAGAACCAGGTTCAGGACTTATTCTGTCCTGTCAGTATACAGCATTCAGCATACAGGACACGCAAGGGTGCCAATAGATACTTTTGGGTCAGAATTAGCAGAGGTTAAGGAAATGTTAAAACAGCAGCAGGCCCAGATTGATCAGCTTACACATGAGTTGAGAGTTGCCCATACATCAAGTAAACCTAGGTTCACGCAGAGAGGAAGACAGGTTATTTGCAGACGGTGTCAGAAACCTGGCCATTTTGCTAAAGACTGTGATAATGAGAAGGTAGATAATGAGAAGGCTACTGCCTTTGAGTCTACGGCCCCTAGCAGGAGCTCATCTGGTCAGGGCATGTTTTCCATGCAGACGGAAAACTAGCACCCTCTGTTATGCTGAGCCACATATCAGATGGGGACATAACTGGCTCCAACAGTTGCAGTGCTCAAAAGTCTGGTCCCCCACCCAAGTTGGTAGGATCCTGTCCAAAGGTTACCATTAATATGGGAGGGGTAGATGTCTCCTGTTTATTAGACACTGGGTCCATGGCCACTACCATCACGGAGAGTTTTTTTGCCAAACATTTTAAGAACTGGGATCCAGAGAAACTGAAAGCATGCCATTGGCTGCGGTTACAGGCAGCTAATGTGCTAGATATTCCCTGTGTTGTCTACCCGGAGCTTGATTGCCAGGTGTTAGGGAGGCAAATACCTAAGCGTGGTGTGTTAGTTGTTAGAGATCCTTTGGAGCCCAGCCCCATCTCAGAAATATGTGGAGTACTTGGCATGAATGTGATCAGCAAGTGTTATAGGGAGCTGTTTTTGGAACATGGCTCTGCTCTTTTTGACCTTCCTTTAGTGCAGGAAGATCCTTGGCAGCAGGTGTTGCAGCGTTGCCATACAGCCCAGCTACAGCCCGAAGCACAGGTTATTGGCCCAGTGAGAGTTAAGGGTAGAAGAAAACTTTGCATCCCCGCAGGCACAATAAAATTTGTACCTACCATATGTTGAAAAGCCCCTTCATTCAGCACACACTGGAACATCGCTTTTAGAACCATTAGATGCCGGTTTGCCTCATGGTCTCCTTTCTTCTCCAGCTTTGGTCCAAGTGGTCAGTGGCACTGCATTTATCCCTGTTACCAATGTGGGATTAACTGAGGCCATTTTGCCACCTCGCAGTCAGCTTGGCACCTTGTGCCAAGTTGAAATTGTCAGCCAATCGGATGGCTTGACCAGTCTGTTGGAAGATTTGGGAGAGGAAAAATGTGTTACCATGGCAACTCAGAGTGTGGAACCCAACCCTCTGAAAACTGCAATTGATGCAATTGATCTGTCAGCCCTCACTGTACAGGATCAGGACAGGGTAAGATCCCTCTTGTGTGACTACCAATATGTTTTTTCTTCTCATGATGGTGATTTGGGGTGTACCAATTTAATTACTCATGAGATCCCACTCTTAGATGAGACTCCAGTCCGCCAGCGGTATCGACGCATTCCACCTTCAGAGTATGAGAGCGTTAAAGCCCATATTCAACACCTGTTGGAGAGTCAGGTGATCAGAGAAAGTTGTAGCCCTTTTGCATCTCCAATTGCGGTAGTAAGAAAGAAGGACTCCAGTATCAGGCTTTGTGTGGATTACCGTTTGTTGAACTTAAGGACTAGGAAGGATGCTTTTCCCTTGCCCTGAATCGAGGAGTCCTTAGACGTGTTGTCAGGTGCATGCTGGTTCTCCACCATGGACTTGGCTAGTGGCTACAATCAAGTCCCTGTTGCTGAGCCAGACAAAAAGAAAACTGCTTTCTGCACTCCTTTCGGGTTATTTGAGTTCAACCGCATGCAGTTTGGCCTCTGTAATGCACCAAGCACCTTTCAGAGATTGATGGAGCGAATGTTTGGTTCCCAGAATAACCAATCATTGTTGTTGTATCTGGATGATCTGATTGTCTCCTCTACCACAGTAGATGAGCATATTCAGCGCTTAGGAGCAGTACTGGAGACCTTGCGGGTACAAAACTTGAAGGCCAAGTTGGAAAAATGCTGTTTTCTGCAGACAGAGGTAAAGTACCTTGGGCATGTGATCTCCAAGGACAGGGTAGCCACGGACCCAGACAAAATATCTGCTGTGTCTAATTGGCAAACTCCTAGCTCTGTTGCTGAATTGAGGTCATTCTTAGGGTTTGCTAATTACTATCGCCGCTTTGTTCCAGGTTTTGCATCCCTAGCTGCTCTGCTTCACCAGCTGGTGGCCGAGCTGGCTGGGACTAAGCACAAATGCCCCTCCAAATGTGCACTACAGGAAGTTTGGACAGAGCAGTGTGAAAATAGCTTTCAAGAGTTGAAGGCTCGGTTGGTGAATTCCCCGGTATTGGCTTATGCTAATTTTTGCACTGGGTGCAGTGCTTTCACAACAGCAAACACATGGCAAGGTGCGTCCTATAGCTTATGCTATAGAACTAAAGCCCACAGAGCGTAGCATGTCCAACTACAGCTCCATGAAACTTGAATCCCTAGCCTGGAAATGGGCTATGACTGAAAAATTTAGGGAATATTTGCTGGGTAATAAATTGTATCGTCCAGGCCGTATAAATGGCAATGCAGATGCTTTGTCCCGATAGTGCCGTTTTACCACCCCAGCAAGTAATCCAATCTATGATTTTGGTTTTACCCTCTCATTCACTTGCAGACCTTGCTACCTTGCAGAGAGATGACCCCACGATTAGTGGCTTTCTGACCTACTCGCCAGGAGAGGAGAGATTTGCCAGCAGCAGTGCTAGAAATGTTGCGCCAGTTGAGGAAGCTGGTAGAGAAGGAGGGGGTCCTCTATCGGTAGGTTTTTCAATTAGTGGTCCCTCAGAGTCTCAAGAATGAGGTTTTACATGGCTTGCATAATGACCATGGTCACCAGGGAACTGACAGGACTGCAGACTTGATACACAAGAGGTGTTATTGGCCAGGTATGTTTAAAGAGGTTCAGGATTACTGTCAGCAATGTGAATGTTGTGCACAGGCTAAAGCAGTTTATCCCAAACCTAAAACAACCATGGGTAACCTCATGGCTGCGAGGCCCAATCAGATTCTGGCAATTGATTTCTCATGCCTTGAACCCCTGTTGATGACCGTGAAAATGTATTGATTCTTACTTATGTGTTTTCAAGTTCACTCAGGCCATTTCTACTAAGGATCAAAAGGCAACTACTGTAGTGTTTTGGTTTATGAGTGGTTTTATCACTTTGGTGTCCCCTCTAGGATGCACTCTGATCAGGGGAGGAGTTTTGAAGGAGCAGTAGTTCAGCAGCTGTGCCAGTTATATGGTGTGGAAAAGACTCGCACCACTCCATACCACCCACAAGGTAATGGCCACTGTGAGCGTTTTAATCAGACTTTGCATGATCTGTTGAGAACCTTGCCCCCTGAGCAAAAGCGTCATTGGCCCATGTATTTACAGCAGCTTACGTTTGCCTACAATACCACGATCCATCAAACTACAGATGAGTCACCCTATTTTCTTATGTTTGGCCAAGAGCCCCAGCTCCCAACTGACTTCCTGTTAGGCCGAATAGAGGAACCCACACAAGGGCCTGTGCACACTTGGGTCCAAGAGCATCAGAAACGTGATGCATCACAAACGTGTGAAAAAAATAGTACAAGAAACGGCTAGTTCTGGTGGTTGAACGTGACATTATCAGGAGTGTGCTCCTTGTTTCGTGCCTCAAATAAAAATGGAGCACAGTCTAAAGTGGCTTGTGGTGCTGTGACATCTCTAATGGGAAAGGATTTTTGTATTTTGTTCAGATGAAAAATACAAAGATTTCCAGAAGAATAAAGTTTACCCTGTGAAATTTACATTTTTGTTCTCGGGCCTTACAATTCGAGTTTATTTAAATAGCAACTTATCACAAGAACAGTTGCCTCAAGGTGCTTTATATTGTAAGGTAAAGACCCTACAATAATACATGGAACAACAGTTGCACTGTTTTATTCTTTGGTTTAGTTGTGGATTTGTAGATATTGTTCTTTCTGTGTGATTTTTTTTCTGTGTGTTTAAATCATTTTTTGCTAATTTTTGGATTTGTGTTGTTTGTTTTTGTTTGTTTTTTTTGTCTGTTTGGGAGCTGACACAGCCTCTATGGAGATGGAGTTTTGGGGGGGTAACAGGAGGAGAGAAGCTGCAGAGAGGCGTGTAAGACTGCAACTCTGCTTCCTGGTCCCATCTCTGGATAGTCATATTTTGGGGGGTTTAATAAACCCCAAAAGTTTTTCATGTATCTATGAAGCCCATGTCATTTTTTTGGACACCACTCAGAGAGCAGAGAAAACTACAGAGTCCGACATTGTTTTGGCAAAGTTACACACCGATTCAATATTGATTTTAGTGACCTCCGATTGGCGTAACCGGGTGTCATTACTGCCGACGTGAATTATGATTTAACTGAATTTACGTTTACCCTTAGCCAGCAGTTTCAAATTTCCCTCAATGTCGCCTGCTCTGGCCCCTGGAAGACAACTGATTATGGTTGCTGGTGTCTCTAGCTTCACATTACCAGAGTTTGACCCCTGGCGGATGAACTGGGACTTTTCCCAAGTGGGGAAAAACACTTAGACACATGAACAGGTTGGTGGTGTACCTGTGGCTTCTGTTTAGGACTATGCTTCCTCCTCACCGTCACCCAGCCATCCTGTTTCCCTGGCTGCTGGGGGACTTTCCTTCTTTCTTTTCTTTTCTTTTCTTTTAGTTTTTACTTTTCAGTTTTTACTTTACAAATGGAACAGATATGACAGGGGGATAGTAAAGGGAAAGACAAAGACAAAAGAAGTTCGGGAAAAGGAGAGGGGAAGGGGGATAGAGAGAAAAGACATGTCCACTGGATCACCTGCTGGAAGAAAAAAAAAGAGAACAACAGTAGGGAAATCACAGCAACAACCTAGATAACTGTAAGTAACAGTAAATAATAAACATTGAATGTTACTGAGCAGCATGCAAGACCGACAATGCACGATATGCATTGTCGGCATTGCCCCTGAGAAGGGATATTTAACTGTTATTTTGTCACTGCATTAGAATCATATAATAAGCGTTGCATTAAAGCATTTATTGAAGCTATTGACATTACATTAACGTTTGTATTACAGTGATTGTTATAACCTCATGTTAATCTTCTATTTACAGGTGTTGGTATAATCATATAATCTTTCATTACAGGTGTAACCATGATCATCTTTATACATATTACCGCTTGGTGCTTATTATGGAGTTGTGCTTAAGTCGGTAAGGGTTAAAAGCTACAGTCAGCGGGATGTCTGGCTGATCTATTGAGGGAAGTGACGTAGAGCGTAGAAGGCCGCACATGCTTACAAAACACATATACCATGTTATTCATCATTATCCTTTATTCATTTATATTCTTTTATTAAGCTTTGAGTAGTGGCATTTGATTAGAACATTTATTACATGTATGGTTTCAGTTGGGTTATTGCACACATGAAGAGTTGGCCTCTGTCCTTATAGACAGAGTGAATGCTGAGGTCGAGGCACACACGCACACATACAAGCAGCAGTTAGACTCATGTGTAGGGGAGAGTTCAAATATTTAAATAATAGTTTGCAAGGCCTTGTAGCTGTTTGATTATGCTTGCAGGAGAGACTGTTTGTTCCAGGGGATAAGCAGAGTTAGAAGATTACCGGGAAGGATCTGGCCTCGGGAAGAAGAAGATGTTCTTTTAATGTGTTAAAAGTTGTCAACATTGATTGTATTGTACCTACTTTACGCATGAGGGGGCGTTCCAATACCCTGATTTTCATAAAAACTATTGTTGTGTGATTTTTGGTGAGAGATCTTATGCTGTCTGCGTGCAGTGTTCATCTCCCACACGTGTGTTCATTAAAATCATCGTTTGACTTGACCCGGCCGGACCAGTGTTGTTATTTTGGTTTTTCTCCTGTATCCATCCCCAATATTTTGAACTCGTGACAGTTTGGGGGCTCGTCCTGTGGTATTGGGGTGGAAATTGAATCTGGAGGCTTGGACAGTCCGAGGTGGTCGAACGGACAGGCGCGAGCCAGTGGTCTGAAGTGAGTGGGCAAGCCGGCACATCTAAAAGGTGAGGCACTACCTGTTGAATTATCTCCGAAGTGTGCCAAATTGAACATTGACAAAATTAAAAGTCTGCTCACTGAAATTACTGGTGAATGTCTGTTTTGATTTTGGTGAAAATCTCATGAGAAGTTGAAGTTGAAATAAGGATAATGGAAGTTTTTAAATGGGTTCAAGTCCCAAGTATTGAGTAAAGTGAATAAGGAAAAGGAAAACAGTGAAAGTGAGTTCGAGTCTCACGTAGAAGATAGGTAATTGGTGAAAGTTGACAGTTAAGTCTCAATTGAATATAAAGCCGGGCTTGGACATCAATAGAATTGCTGGTGTGATTTTATGGGGTGTTTTCAAATTAATTAAATTTTCTTAGGACGGGAGCGGGGCTCCTAGGACTGCACCAAAGTTCAGGGGTGGGAGCCCCCTCCCTTTTCCAGACGTGGGAAAGGGTCCTCCGGCATGAGGTTATCCCAGGTGGCACCTGCCAATGACTTGGGACCTTGGTTCAAAATGATATGATAACTAAATTGATTTCATTCCCTAGCACAGGAACACAAGGCTGGAGCAACGACACGGGAGAGGAGAATTCTGATACTTTCTGAGATATGATGTCACTAACCTTTTCTTTTAATTTTCTAGCTCGGATGAATTGACACAAGGGAGTGTGTCAAAAGGGGGGGCAGTTGACTTTTAACATCAAACAAGGGTTATATGAAAATTTTTATGACTTTATTTGTGTGTTTAATAATTTAGGTATGGTAAAACTTAAGCTTATAATGACCCAAAAGATCCCAGACTTTTTTAGAGAACTAGTGAGAAGCATAAATCATTATTTCCATGTTTAAGCATTAATTATTGAAATAAACTGAATAGCGTTTAGAAGATAACATGCCTGTGTTCACGAGAAGCTGAGTACCACACCGGAGAGGAGACCGTGGGACGGTAGGCTGAAGGAAACACATGATTTTTGTGAAAAGGGGGCAAATGTTAGAAGTATAAATGGTTGATTTGTTTTGATAATAATTTTCATACACACATTGCAAATGTGCTCATGATGAGTTGGCGCTCGGTCTTTTGAAGGTCATAAGCTTCGTTCGGCGTGATTGTCCGGACTGATATATTGTAGGTATTGGCTTTGAGTGCAGAGGGGTGAATGCAAACACGCTTACACACACATAGATTATGATTAGAATAAGTCACTGGTCAGGAAGTCCTGAACATGATGTGCTAAACCGATTTTGAATCACTAGAGGAACAATGGATAACAACATTAGATTATGAAGATTAGGCAGGGAGGTGTTTTGGTTTTCTGTCTCTTACAGAGAAAGGAACGGACAGCAGACAACGTGTCTGACGAGTGCAAGGGGGATTTCACCGGGGTAAGGGGGTGAGAACGCCTCTTCGAACACCTGAGGTTGTTGACTCTTCCCTGAGCCAGAGGACGGCTTGAGAGGGTCAGAGCGAGGGCAGTGGACCTGGGAGCAGTGGTTCCGGGGCCCATGATGCCATTAATGGACATGGAAGTGGCTGTGTAGGTCGAGGAGTGACACAACACTAAGTGTGGTGACCTCTGGATGTTATCCAGAGGTCATGAGACCACACATCTGGTGGAGTCTAAGAAGCGACCTGACACATCAACATAGAAAAACAGACACAAACGTACATTCCCACCCTCATACACACATACACTGGAAATCGGGAGGACATTATGGGAGGACAGGGTTAAATTCATCACACGTGAATTTGTTTAGTATGTAAAAGATGGATGAAGCCACTGTGATGTCATCCAGTGGTGTTTGGACTGTTTGTTTTATGGAGATAAAGGTTTAATCTCAGTTTGCTACTCCGTTTGGTCCCATTTTATTAACCCTCACAATGTCCTCCCGATTTCCATATGCCTGTAGTCCTCAGGGACAAAAATGACCCAAGGACAACACAAGGGCAAATGTAATCTATCAGGCAGCCGAGGAGTAACTAAACATCTGACATAATGAGCAGGAAAGTGCAGGAGGGACAGGTAATGAGGCCATGCTGCTAGCGAGTCGGCTACGGCTAAGTTAAGCTAGCAAATGCCTAAAGGCACAGTGAGTGAATACTGCAAAAATAAATTAGCACTTGAATAAACAGAGAGGGTGCCTCAGATAAAGCATGTTAAGATCAAACTATTAAAAAAAACTTCATATCTTTTTAATTAAATTGGCTACACAGATAAATATTAACTTCATTATTTATTAGGCAGGTGTACACACTGGTCTGAGGAGGACTCTGCAGATGGACTCACCTGAAATGTGGGATTGTAACTGCCATTAGAGTCCCCTACTCCTAGAGAAAAGCCACACAAGGTCAGCTCAAACAAGCACAGAATGGCTGAAAATCCTGAAAATGGACCGTTGAACTGAAAGAGAGAAAAACAGGCTGCTGAAGTTTCCTCACCTTAACTAAAAACTCGAAACTGTTTCTTTTCTACCGCAAGCTGGTGAAACCAAAGACCTCTGGAGCTGGTTCACATGCCACATTCACCTGTGCTCTGAATACACTGTGGTGAGAATAAGGCACAACGGGACCACAGATCTGTGGTTTGAGACATTTTATTGAGCACTTCTCACCACAACAACCCTCTCAACCCTGCTTCCCCGTGATTTAACACCACGGGCGTGATCTGCAGATGCTGTGCAGGTGCGTCCACACGGCACCACAGACCATGCCCCCACCACATACACATTCTCATTTTGTACAACATGAAAGAAAAGCAGCTCACCGTTTGAAATACGTCTAGGAAGAAGATGAGTGCGGCAACAAATGAAGCCCCGCCAGCGGCGACATTTAAAGCCACGACGCTTTTAACCTGTACAGAGGGGACACATAGGGGACCCCTATGAGCAAGCACTTTGGTGACAGTGGGAAGGAAAAACTCCCTTTTAACAGGAAGAAACCTCCAACAGAACCAGGATCAGGGAGGGGCGGGGCCATCTGCTGTGATTGGTTGGGGTGAGGAAGACAGGATAAAGACATGCTGTGGAAGAGAGACAGAGATTAATAACAGGTATGATTCGATGCAGAGAGGTCTATTAACACATAGTGAGTGAGAAAGGTGACTGGAAAGGAAAAACTCAATGCATCATGGGAATCCCCGGCAGCCTACGTCTATTGCAGCATACAGTGGCTTGCAAAAGTATTCAGCTCCCTTGAACGTTTCCACAATGTTATTGGAATTCCAGGTGAAAGACCAATACAAAGTGGTGTACACGTGAGAAGTGGAACAAAAATCATACATGACTCCAAATTTTTTTTACAAATAAATAACTGCAAAGTGGGGTGTGCGTAATTATTAGAGATGGCACGATACCACTTTTTTATGTCCGATACCGATACCGATATCATAAATTTGGATATCTGCCGATACCGATATGAATCTGATATAGTGTGTTTTTTAATCAATAAAACTGTTTTTTTTAATATCTTGCTGCATTTTGTATAAGTTCATACTCAAGTTTAAATAAACAACAACACTAAAGCTATTCTGTTATACCTGTGTGTAAAAAATACACTGCACCCAAAATATTTCATAGTTCAGCAACACTGATCAATCTAATAAACTTAAACCTGCTCCATCCTCCCTATTCTGGTATTTTAAAGAGTACTTAGCAGAAATATTAAGCAACCTAACTAATAGGGTTGCAAACTCCCAGCAAAAAAAAAAAAAAAAAAAAAAAAAAATAGGGAACCACCCACCCTCCACCTCATGATGCTTAATCGATGTAATCAACTTTAATTTGATGCAGGGTGGAAAAAAATGCACAGAAACAAATTATTTTTCAAGAATAATTAAATAGATTCAACATCTTTCTTCAACAGAATTGCAGAATTCACAGATGGTACCTTCCCAAAGGAAAAAGTACTATAGCTTACTAGGGTATATAGACTTAAGAGTTACTATATATAGTAATGGACTTCTATACATTTTACATCAGATTAAAACTTTGGGTGTAAGATTCAGATAATTATTTATTAAAAGCTACATATTTTAAATGAGAATAAGAAAGAAAAGTATGTCTTTGTGCCCCCTTTTCCCTGTTCATGCCCTATCGGCCCCCCTGGCTGCACTTTGCTAGATCCGCCCCTGCACAGTTACCAGCCGTCAGCTACGTAGAAAAGGATCCTGGTGTAGAAAGTAATATTAAATAAATTCTAACAACAGCTTATCAAGCTTAAAGGTGCTGCTGTTGTTCAGCCGCTGGTTTCCTCTTTCTGGTGCAAAGTGGGCCAAAAACAAAGAAGAGAGACGGACTCGCGACAGAAAAGCCGATCAGCTGATCATTAAGCAGTTTCACGATTGAAGTAGCGGCAGGAAGGTGAGGGAGAGAGAGAGGCAGTCGCTCCATATATCGGTTGTTAAGCTTAACGTGGGAATGCTTTACAAACATTCAGAGATGAACTTACACACTTGCTTTACTTCTCTCTGGGATAACTTCCTCGGAGATGAAATGCTGGTTTGGTAGCGAGGCTACAAATACACACAGCCGCTCTATCGTGTGAGGCATACTGCTGCAACGTGCTACGGTTATGAGCCGAGTTACGCCGTGTTGCAAGTTTTGTGAGATGCTTTTTTTGATACTTAATGGATCGGATTACATTTTTTATTTTTCGCCGATATCCGATCCAGTAATTTAGGTCAGTATCGGACCGATACCGATACGTAATATCGGATCGGTCCATCTCTAGTAATTATTATATCTAATCGACCTCTGTTGGAGTAGCGTTCAGATAGCTGCTCTGCTCTATGTTGGTACAGGGCATTGAAGATGATAACAGTGGGTGGATTATATTCTTAAACTTAGTTACAGCACTTTCAGAAAGACATCTACTGTGATAAAGTCTACTCTCCACTGCTGTGTAATCAATTATTGTAAATGTAAATGTTATCAGGAAATGATCAGACAGCAGAGGGTTTTCAGGAAATACTGTTAAATGTTCAGTTTCTATGCCATATGTTATGTTAAGGTTCATTTTAGAGGAGAGAGAGATGGTGGAGATCGGAATAAGACACTGACTCTGTCAGTTGGAGTCAACGAAGATTTTAATGAAACACACGCAGCGTGTGGAGATCTGTACCCAGACAGTATCAGATCTCCTCTCCAAAACGTCAGAACACAGTTTTATACATCGGGGTATTAGAACGCCCCCTCTTGTGTAAATTACATGGATACGTCAACTCAAAACCACATATGTTCTATTTGACAACTCGTGACACAATTAAAAGAACACTGGCTTCCATCTTCTCCCCAGTGGTTTCCCGCAAGCCAGCTCAGCTCTCACATCGTGCACCTGCTTCTTCATCAAACAGTCACGTACACCAACATAAAACTGCAACCCTAGCAAAGCATGCTTTAACTTTCACCTACAACTGAACCCACTAGCTGTATGTGTGTCTCGTCCTTAAATGCTCTCTCATCTCACCCGTTGCACTTCTGACCTTTCACCAGAACAGAGGCTCATCCTTACATGTAATAACCTAACTGGAACTATATATGTAATATGTTGAATAAATGTTTTAATCAAGAACCTCTACTCAAAGCTTAATCAAAAGATATAAATGAATAAAAGATAATAAAGAATAACCTGATTGTTCATAAACTGCTCAAAATACTTGCACTCAGACTCTGCTTTTGGTTTCACTTTTGCAAAGCATGGCGTTTCCTGTCAGCCTGCAGTTTCCTGTCTCATTTTGGCACAGAGTATACTCAACGTTAGGGCCTTTCTTTTACAATGCAGTCTGCATATAAACATTTAAGATTATAGATTCAAAAGCATTTCGGGTTATAGATTCAACTCCACAGTTTAAAGTGGTTCTCACTGAACCTGTAATAAAGGCTAATATGATACCAATATATTTGAACATCTGAATGCCTCTGAATGCAACATCACTATTAACATGAAATGGTAATGATGATTATAAAAATAGCAGCAAATAATAGCAGCAAAATATCCTCCTACTCCTTACAGTTAAAACAGGATCTAGAGTGTGATTAAAGTGGTGGGTGGGTTCTTTTACATTTTGAGAGACGCCAATTGAGTCTAATAACAGATTAAATGCCATGTTGAGGCTGTCATTTTTAGCATCTACATGGATGTTAAAATCACCCACAATAATTATTTTATCTGAGCTGAGCACTAAATCAGATAAAAAGTCTGAGAAATCAGAGAGAAACTCTGTGTAAGGCCCAGGTGGACGATAGATGATAACAAGTAAGACTGGTTTCTGAGTTTTACAGCTGGGGTGGACGAGGCTAAGCATCAGGCTTTCAAATGAATTAAAAGTCTGTCTGGGTCTTTCGTTAATTAATAGGCTGGTGTGAAAAATTGCTGCCACACCGCCCCCTCGGCCTGTGCTTCGAGGTTTCTGGTAGTTAGAATGACTCGGGGGTGTTGATTCATTTAAACTAACATAATCATCCGGC
Source organism: Oreochromis aureus (assembly GCF_013358895.1). Taxonomy (NCBI): domain Eukaryota; kingdom Metazoa; phylum Chordata; class Actinopteri; order Cichliformes; family Cichlidae; genus Oreochromis; species Oreochromis aureus. The sequence goes on from NC_052952.1 coordinate 39,023,580, forward strand.
TGTAACCAGTAGTGGTGTGAGGATCGATATTGAAATATTGATTCCTCCGATACCAGTTATTTATGTTCTAGAATCGATTCTCATATTAAAATATCGATATTGTACTAATCTGGGATCAATTTGTAGTTTATTATTAACAGGAACACAGTGAAAAGAAACTATTTCATTCGGATTGGCAAGCTTGGAAGGAAGCGAGAGACAGACGTCTCTGACGGAGTCCTTTAGTGCTGCAGGCAGGCAAAGTGTTCAAACTTCACAATTAGGGCTGGGCCATATCATACCGTTCACAGTAACACTGGTATAATGTTGGGCAACGATAAGAAAATGAAATATGGCGATAGAATATGGGTAAAACGCGCATGCGCAGTGCCTTTGTTTTCATACGCACACGGAGGAAAAAGCATGGCGGCGACGCAGAATGAGAAGAGCGAAAGTGGATCGTTGAATGAAACAGATGAACCAGAACTGGTTTGTAAAAATGCTGCAACTTCAATGGTGTGGAACTGGTTTAGCTTTCATCCGTCAGATACACAACAAAGCACTATTTTTGGTAGCGCATGCTAGCGGGCCGTCGTTATTACCGTGTTGTTTGGAAAATACGGCGCACTTAAAATCAATCCTTTGATTTTTCTGAAAATCTACAGTGCCCCTTATAATCCCGCGTGCCTTATGTATGAATTCTGGTTGTGTTTACTGACCTCGAAACGATTTTATGTACACGGCGCTCGAAAATCTGTCAAATGTTTTACTACGACTTTGCTAAGCTACGAAGCCGCACCACTTGATGGATTGTCGGAGCATTACGGCTATCGTAGGCAGGAGCCTCGCGGAGTGATACGTACTGTGCTTCAACATAATATTACCGTATTGTGTGTGTATAACCTCTTTTTAAGTTTTGTGGATATTATACATGGTTATGCTCAGGATATGTCGGCCAGTTTCCACTGGAAATGCCTTTTGGTTAAACTGTCAGGAATTTGCACTGTTACATTTTTATATAACTTTAATGCAGATAAAAAAGCTGCTTGTTTAAGTGAAAATACATTGATGTTTTTTTTGGGGAGGGTTTTTTTTTGCACTAATAAAGTTGTGGAGTTGTAAAGTATTTTGTGTAGTTTCAATTATATCGTCAGTTATATCGTTATTGCAAATTTTCAAATGTATATCGTGATAAATATTTTTGGTCATATCGCCCTGCTCTATTCACAACTTCAGGTTTTTTATTTCTATGTGATAATTCTGCATTTTTAAGCAATATGAACAAGTAGTCTGATGTCCTGTAATCATTATGAAGCTATAATTTGAAATACAATAAAACATGTTTTTGTACAAAGTATCGGTATCGGATCAGTATCGTCGATACCACCCTGAATTTTACTTGATATCGGAAAGGAAATCAGTGGTATCTAGTTTATTTTGTGACCCAGAAAAAGTAATAAGTTTTTTAGCCGCGCTCCTCCGCCATTGCCGCGCTTACAAGTACGCACAGGCTCCGACAACCGCGGCGACAAATGCGATCCTCCTTTTCCCCAGACTACCCTTTCTGGGTCACAAAATAACCTTTTAAGATATTTTCAGGCGACAATGTAGCTATGTAATGCTCAAATATCTACTTAATTTATCAAAATATCACATATTTGCAAAAGTGCTTCCACGTTTTCGGAGAGCTCTGTTATCCACCCCCCACATCCCACACCTACCCCACCCCTAACGGCTGCACCTTCCGAAGAATTTTGTCTGGGCTCTTATCTCACTTATTTATTTCAAACAATCAACAGAAAATTTCACCGACATAGTTTTATGTAAGGTTTTTAAGGCTGTGGTGTTAATTTTTAAGTAACATGAGCCCAGCGACAGCAGCAACGCTAGGCTAACACTAACTAGCTAGCAAGATTTTAAACCTGGTGCTAAACTAAGAGAAGCCACAAAATCAGTTTGAATAACAGTAAACATTTACTCACCAAGTCAGTGTATCAGGTAAAGATCCACAGCAATGACAACAATAATATCTTGAGCTGACGCTTCTCCAGGTTTGCTCAACATATTCCATAAAAAATGCACCGTGAACATGCAGACTTCAAGCTTACTTAGTTTTTCTAAGTTAGGACAACTCAAATTAATCGAGTTTATCAGTGTTTTTTGCATAAAAAGTACTGGTAACTTATTTAAATTGAGTTCTAATAACAAATTGATAAAAATTGAGTTCAGCCTATTTAATATTTTTAATTAAACACAATATTACATTTTACAGTGCAGAGACTTGGAGGAGAGAGACCTAATATTTAATAATCCACATTTCACTGTTTTACTCTTTGGTTCAGATGTGGATACTGTATTGTTCTTTCTTTGGGATTTTTTTATGTTTAAGTTGTTTATTGCTGGTTTTTAGGTTTTTTTTTTGTCTGTTTGGGAGCTGACACAGTCTCAATGGAGATGGGTTTTGGGGGGGGGGGGTAGCAGGAGGAGAGAAGCTGCAGAGAGGCGTGTAAGACTGCAACTCTGCTTCCTGGTCCCAACTCTGGATAGTCATATTTTGGGGGGTTTAATAAATTTGGGCAGATTTCTAAACATGTCACTCCTGGTCTGATTGGGGTCCAGGGGTATCACTCCATGATCACAGGCTAGTTTGACTTTACGAATTGACCATAAAGTCATATTCATCTGACAATCTTAATCACACTCTAAGTTTTTCTCTCATTTCTCTGGATGTGTTTGCTCTCCTTGTCTACAGACATACTCAGGTATCATTTATCTGGTTTGTTTTCCATCACAGGTTAGAGCCTGTTTAGGAAATGAAGTGTTTCTTTCCACTGAAACTTTAGAGTGGGTAGCAGGTCATGCAATCACTGTAACAGTGTAAGAGTTCTGAAGAAACTCTAATGGATGGACTATCAGACCATCTCAGAAAGATCAAGGAAGAACAGACCGTGTATCTCCAGCAGCTGAGGTCCAAAATAATCAGTCACTGGAAAGTGAAATACAGCATTTATGGGACTGAACTGACTTTGTTAACTGAGCTGTGATATTATTGAGTTGTTTGGCTCTAAACATTCACAATGAGCTATGGCCTCAGTTTGTTTTTACTGACTGGATTTCAGTCAGATTACACTAAATGTTAAATTTCTGTTTCCTCAGTTGGAGAAAAATCAGGTCGAGCCTCACTCCAGTGTGTTCCAGCAGGACTACAAATTTGCAGAGACTCACCTGAAGTACAGGTATGGTGATATCACAGAGATGAGTTCCTGATCGTCTCTCTGAAGTCCCATCATATATGTTCATACATCCAGCTATGATGAACTGAAAGAGAGAGCAGAAAGAAGTCTTAGCTGACTCAGTTCAGTTCAATTCAAAGACCCTACAATAATACTCACCAACACTGGTCCCCAGATGTACACCAAGGAATCAGACACCAGACCTTTGGACCGTGTTGCCCTCAGGATCCCAAAGACCATGACAGTCAGAGCAACCATGATCTGAATCACCTGCAGGAAGACATAAAGTCTCAGAGGAAACATTCAGAGCCTTTGGCTCATTCAACCTTTGTAAGAACAAGTGATGCCAAAGACGACATACGTGACTAGACATAGCATTTTCAGTGGGACAAACGTTTCATCAAGAAGTGACTTCTGCAGGTTTCCAACATTATAAACAGTACATTTGTTCAATGACTGAAACTAGCACCACTGAATGAACAATGGGCTGTGAGGTCAGTTCCTTGATCATTAATATGGAAATTGTGACGACCATTGATCAACAACTACTGATCAAAAACCATTTATCAATGGCCATGAGTACCATTCAACTTTCTGCTGAGAGGAAGTCTGAACTAACACACCAAACATTTTCACATGCAGATAAATGGGATAAACTTGGTCCCGGCGTAAAACTATGACCACGGTGCCCGATGCCGCCCCTGCTGATGAAGATTGCTGCATGTCTGAGCTCAGGAGAGTCAAGCTGGTAGCAGATAAACTCTGGGGTGGGTCTTCCCTGACGTCAGTTGTCTGACTCATTCCTACTGCTTTTTTCACTGGATCCCTGCTCCTTCAAGTGAAATGTCTGACTAAGGCTGGTCTTTCTATATTTATCCCAAAGAAAGGCTTTTTACTCACTTGAGCTTCATTTTTGGTAAACATTTATTTATATTTTGGCACATCAGCCATGAAAATGATCCAGTACAAGCTGTTTGCAGTTCCTGCAACAGTTTTCTATAGCAGGTTTCTAAACCAAAGTTATATCAGTTTTATATGTACACAATACAGTATCCTCAACAGCACCAAAAAGTAAAACAGTGAAATGTGGATTATTAAACATTAGGTCTCTCTCTTCCAAGTCTCTGTTAGTACATGACTTAATAACTGATCAACTAATCGATTTACTCTGCCTTGTGCTGGAAGTGCTTTTATGCCTCCATTGTACATATCTAAAGGTCGGAGGCTCTGATGGCCAAATCACACTATCAAAACATGCTTCCAGCACACATTCATCTAATGTTAACTGAAAGAGTACAAGGAGAAACGGAGAGGAAAAGACAGCTGTTTTTATTAGAAGTTGTTACCTGTTTCCTCACATTTTTTGCATTTGTATTCTCAGTTGCGCTCCTTGTATTTTGCACATTCAAAATGTGCCCATCTTTGGCAAAGATCACACGGCACCTGGAAAGGAAAAATAAATAGCTCATATTCTTTTTGGTAAATACTATTGTTACGGCTGCCGTCGTGGGTTGGGTTTATGACATGCAAATGTGAGTGTGCAGGTGCGCCTCCAGGAGTGGTGGATCCCGAAGATGGTGCGCCAGGACTGGATGCTGCTCTGGAGGCGGAGTATAAGACGGCACGGTTGAGGATGGCAATCATCCATCCTCGGTTTTACCCCAACCGGCTGGGGCTGCGACATGCCCTGTGTTGCTTTGCTGGTCCAGGAGGAAGTAGGGGTGGATCGCCTTTTCAGTTGGGTACAGTTTTCTCATGTTTAGTTAGTCAGGGAGGTAAGTGATTGTTGTTAGGTAAGCAATCGCTCCTCTGAGTTAGTTTCCCTTTTGTTTGTTATTTTGGCGTGGGTCCACCCCGAAGCCTGAGTGACTCCTGTGAACCCATTTTTCGTTTCGTGTTTGTAAATAAACTATTTCATGTTTTAATTATGGTGTGATGTGCTGCTTGGGGTCGAGCAGGGCATGGATCACTCTTCCTGTTGCGGTCGGGTTTCCTAGACCGGCCGTAACACTATTATATAACATTTTAAACATGATTAGCAAGTAATGATAATAAGACTTATGTGTTTTGTTTTTAATATTTCAGTCATGCTGCGGTCTGCATCAGCATCTAACATACAGCAAACAATGCAGTAGACCTCAGCGTTCCCTAAAACACATTCATGGCCATTTGCTGTTATTCAAACATCATTTCTCGAATAATAAAAAAATAGTAGTACATTTTTTCCGAAAATACTTCTCCTGAATCTTTTTCATTAGACTTTAAGAAAGGTCTTATCTGAAAGTGTTTACAAAGTACTATTTGTACTGTGCTGTTTGAAAAACACTATTTAAATTGGAATTACACACTCTAACGTGATAAGGACATTACTGGACTTACCTCGATGTTCAAGTAGGGTGCAAGCTATCTTTTTTTTTCTTTTTTTAAAATTGATTTATTGATTAGCATTCAAATATCTCAGTGAATACAGAATAAAGATTACCACAAAGCAAGAAATCATGAGACAAGGCTAATCAAAAGGTATTGGCTGAAGCATTATCTTATTACGCCAACCCTTTTAACAAAATATCTTTTTGCATGCAGCTCCTGTACACGAAGCAACGAATAAAACAAAGCAAAGCAAAAACAAACAAACAAACAAACAAAACAAAACAAAACAAAACAAAAAAACTTTCCACCTTAGATAAGTAACTACATCAAAGCAAAACAATCAAGAGTTTCAGTATTATTATTTTTGCTCTTTTCATTCTTGATTAATATATTTTTCTAATACTCTATTTTTAAACATGTTTTTAAACAAGGAAAATGAACTACACCTTTTTAAATCACTGTCATAACTATTCCACAGGTTAACTCCTCTAACAGAAACACATCTCTGCTTTATGTTTGTCCTTATCTTGTTTTTTTTAAACACATCTGTTCCCCTTAAGTCATATTGACTCTCTCTGACTTTAAACAGCTTCTGAATACTGCGGCAAAGTTATTTTGTGCTTTATACATTATCTGTGCCATTTTATATTCAACTAAATCATAAAATTTCAGGGTATTCAGATTAATAAACAAAATGTTAGTTGGTTCTATATAGTTTGATTGATGTATAATTCTTATAGCTCTTTTTTGTAACTTGAAAATAGGAAGAGTATTTGTTTTATATGCATTACTGGGGTATGCAGCTATCTCCAGACAATATGGAAGCAACAAAGTACAATAAAGTGTGTATAATGATTTCTTGTTCAGGACATGCTTTGTTTTGTAGAGAATAGCAATGGTTTTTGACATTTTTGTCTTCACATGGTTTATATGAGACTTCCAGCTCAGCTTATCATCAATTATCACTCCAAGAAATTTATTTTCGTACACTCTTTCAATTTCAATTCCATTAACCCTGATTTTAGATACATTTTTCATTTGTCTAGTGCCAAAAATAATCAATTTTGTTTTGTTTATATTTAACAATAACTTATTTGTATCAAACCAGTTTTTTAATATATTTAACTCCTTTTCCACTGTAGTCAGAAGTAGGGCTGCTCAATTAATCGAATTTTAATCTCGATTACGATCTGGGTTTTCAACGATCATTAAAAATTACTGAGCCGATTATTAGCACCTCCCTCGTGCTTTAATCTCGCGCTGCTCCGTGTGGCAAATCGAGCGCACCTCTCTGCGTTTCGAACATGCGTCACAACAATTAAGAGGACCCGAGGGAAGCTCGGAAAGCTCGGAAAGCTAAGCAGAAGTTATTTGGAGAGGAGAGGATAATGGCTGCTGAAGAAAGAATGCCGTTGGTTGAAAAGAGAGGTAAAACGACTTCAGTGGTGTGGAAACCAATGTTCCCTCTAAGCTGCGCACGTGCGCAATTGCGCACTGCTGGCACGGTCTCTGCGCACAGAAAATCTGCGTTGCGCACAAAAAAAATCTAACCTGAATTGAAATTAAAATTAAAACTTTAACAATTCTGTTTTGCAGTGTTAGTCAGTGAGTGACTGGCTGCTCCTGTATGAGATTAGAACGATGCCACCTTATCCTGTAGTCCAGCCAATAATGCGATTCACATTCGTATATACGCAGCCAATCAACGTCGTTGACAGGCTATGACAGCGTCCTTATGTGCCGACACCGGAGTTTTACCTGGCAAAGCGGCGTGGCTGATGTGCGGTGAAGCCACATTAGTGACAACGTGTCCAACCATTGGAGATGTGAGCAGGACAGACGGAACAATTGACGGAAAAAGTGTGGACTTTATACCAGTTTTTAAATTGTGTTGATCGGCCACGTAAAACCAGAGTTATGATAAAAATATATACAATGTCTGGTTTTCTTCCTGAATACTGTCGTTGTTTATATTTACTGCGGGAAGAAACGGTAAAAACGGCGTTTTATAAGAAAAACGCTCGAAAGCGCTCTCCGCCTGTGAGCAAAAACAAAACCAAACCCCCCACCCTTTCCTATTGGTCGAAAAAAGTACCGTGTCGACCAATCAAAAAATGATATGGCAACGTGGCATCTAGTTGTTAAGAAACGGGGGGAAGTTTTAGGAGTGACGGCGGTGTTCTGAGATGTGAGAGATTTGAGACGTTTAGCGCAAATCTTGTGTAGTTAGTGTGTAGTTAGTGTGTAGTTAGTGTGTAGTTAGTGTGTAGTGTAGTCAATAGTTTTGTTGTGTGTGTCAGAACAATGAGGCGGCTGCTGAATGTTACAGGTGTTACAGCAGTGATACATCTCCTGTTGTCAGGCCTGCAGGTATCAGGCTGTTGTTCTCCTTTATCTCATAGTGGACAGAAATTAGTTTTTGGAGTGGCACAAATAATTTGTGTGGCATCAGATTTGATGCAGAACAGCTGATTGTTCTGTAAATAGTTTGAAATGTTTATTTAAAAACGCCTTGGCTGCATTAAAAAAAAAAATAGCTGCAAAAAACTTTGTTGTTTGCCAAACTCAGTTACTTTTTTGAAGTAGTAACTATATAATTAATTGCCCAGCATTGGTCATTATATGCTGTATTTTGCAGACAGAGAGTTACAGACTCTCTCCCAGACCACAGACTCATAATACAAGTCAGAGCTTTATGAAAAAAAAGAAAAGAAAGAAAGTTGTGTTTTCAAAATTGGAGTTCAAGTTATTTTACTTCCAATAGTGTTAACATCCTACACAGGTCATGAACAGGATTTTTACATTTTCATTGTAAGTGGGCTAAAGCAGTTAATTAAAAGTAGTCTAACATAAATGTAAATGCTGTAATTTGATTATTTTAATAAACCATGTGACTTGGATGGATTAGATGCTGGCGTGACCACAGTGCACATGTCTGATGTCGCTCACAGTGCTCCAAGGGACGCTCAGGGAGTTTGTGTGTTCGCTCAGACACATGAAAGATTTGAGGGAACATTGGGGAAACATTATGGGTTCATGAGTCAGGCGTGGATCAAATATTGTGCAGTATTTTGAAGTTCACTAAACATAGATGTTTACATTTTCATTTATTTTTTATATTGCAAACATTTGCGCTGTTATCAGTATTTGCACACTATTTTATATTATTTTTTGAAGCCATTATTCAATACATTGTTATTGTTAAATAAATATTGTCAAATAATCGAGATCTCAATTTCAGTGAAAATAATCGTGATTATCATTTTTGCCATAATCGAGCAGCCCTAGTCAGAAGCTGTTGTAGGTTTTTACCTGAGCAATACAGAGTGGTATCATCAGCAAACAATACACATTTTAACAGTTTGGAAACACTACATATGTCATTTATATATGAATAATTTAGGGCCCAGCACAGAGCCCTGAGGAACACCACAAGTTACCTTCAACTGATTAGATTTTACATTATTGATTTCGACATATTGATATCTGTCATCCAGGTAACTTTTCATCCACTTGTATGCTATCCATCTTATGCCATATCTCTCTAGTTTATTCATTAATATAGAATGATCAATTGTATCAAACGCCTTTTTTAAGTCTATAAAAACACCAACAGTATATTCCTTATTATCTATTGCATTAGATATCCCTTCTACAAGTTCCATCACTGCCATCAAAGTGGACCTTTTCACTCTAAAGCCATATTGGTTATCACTTAGGAGATTATACTTCTCAATATATTTATCAAGTCTATTAACAAATAACTTTTCTAAAATTTTTGAGAACTGTGGGAGTAGTGATATTGGCCTGTAATTGGTAAACTGACATCTCTCTCCGTGTTTATGGATTGGAATAACTTTTGCTATTTTCATTTTTGAGGGAAACGGTTCGAAAGGACAGATTACAAATGTATGCGAAAGGTTTCACTATATATTCTATAATACTTTTAACTAATATCATGTCAATACCAAAACAGTCAGTGGACTTTTTATTTTTAAATGTTTTCACAATGTTAATTATTTCTCTATGAGTTACAGCACCAATAAACATGGAGGACACATTCTGAGTAATATGTTTATTTAGGTCGTTATTATTTCTTGACTCTGGAATTTCTTTTGCTAAATTAAAGCCAACATTTACAAAGAAATCATTAAATTCATTTGCAATGTCTTTAGTTTTATCAAGCACAATATCTTTATCTTTTTTTAAAATAGTCTGGATAATTCTTATTTTTTGAGCCCTTTTTGATTATACTATTTAATATCCTCCATGTTTCTTGTGTGTTACTTCTATTTTGCTCCAATAATGTTTGGTAATATTCTTTTTTACTTGTTCTTATAAGTAAAAATAATATGACTATCCAGAGTTGGGACCAGGAAGCAGAGTTGCAGTCTTACACGCCTCTCTGCAGCTTCTCTCCTCCTGCTACCCCCCCAAAAACCCATCTCCATTGAGACTGTGTCAGCTCCCAAAAAGACAAAAAACAAACTAAAAACCAGCAATAAACAACTTAAACATAAAAAATCACAAAGAAAGAACAATACAGTATCCACATCTGAACCAAAGAGTAAAACAGTGAAATGTGGATTATTAAATATTAGGTCTCTCTCCTCCAAGTCACCTGACAGTACGAACTGGCCAGAAAATGGACTCAGCAGACCCAGTACGTGCAGCAGTCTCCAAGCAGGGAGCCATTTTAGGGGCTCATGAGCAAGCGTTGCAGGCCCTCGACACCCGGTGCCAAGCCATAGGCGAGACTCAGGCTAAGATCTTAGCTTCCCTGCAGGAAATTCAGTCAGCTCTTTCCACAGCTCCGTACCCATCCTCTGCGTCTCCTGCACCCGTGGCCGAACCTCCCCAGTCTTCCCCAGCTCCAACCCCTTCAGGCTCCGTTTTCCGCGATGCTGCATTCCCAGAACCCGAGCCTTACTCCGGGGAGCAGGGTCGCTGTACTGCCTTTCTACTAAAATGTTCTCTCGCATTCACGCATTCTCCCCGTTCTTTTGCTAGCGATTCTGCTCGGGTAGCATATTTGGTGGCTAAGCTTCAGGGCAAGGCACTGTTATGGGCTGAGGCTTACCTGTCGGCTCATCCACTCCCAACCTGCTCGTACGATGATTTTCTGTGTGAGTTTAAAAAGACCTTTACTCATCCAGAATCTGAGGGCAGTTCTGATGAAAGGTTGCTAAGGTTACAGCAGGGGAGCCGGAGCGTCGCAGAGTTCATTATTGACTTCCGTACCGCAGCCGCTGAGGCCGATTGGCCCGATCATGCCCTTCGGGGAGTGTTCCGTCGCGCCTTAAGCAATGAGCTCAAAGACCAGCTAGCTTCTCGCGATGAGCCCAAGTCTTTTGAAGACCTGGTCTCCCTTTCCCTTAGGATAGATAATCGTTTGAGGGAAAGGGAGGCTGAAAAGAGTCATACACATCGGAAACCCGCGCCTCGTACTTTTTCACTTCCTCCGCCATCACGTCCAGTGTCCACGTCCGCCCCTGTTTCCGTAGAAACGGACGCCGCTCCGGAGCCTATGCAAATCGGCCGCTCTCGTCTCACACCTGAGGAGAGAGAGCGACGGCTCCGGTCAGGTGCGTGTTTTTACTGCGGCTCAGTGGAGCATAGGTTAGCACAGTGCCCGGTTCGGCCAAAAGACTCGGCCCGCTGGTAATTTCGGGGATACAGGTGGGCGGATCCTCTTTCAGTTCCAAACCCCGGTTAATTCTACCAGTCACCCTTTGTCTAAATCAGGTTTCTCACCCTCTCCACGTTCTCGTTGATTCCGGAGCGGAGCAAAATTTAATAGATTTAGCTCTCGCTAGACGCCATCCCTGTTACTGCATTAAACAATCAAATATTTTCTCAGATAACCCATCAGGCTGACCCGGTAACCCTCGTCACCTCTGGAAACCACCGTGAAGCCATCACTTTGTTCACCACCTCCTCTCCCGATTCACCACTCATCCTAGGCTACCCCTGGCTAAAGAAACACAACCCTCACATAGACTGGTCTGGGAGTAAAATCGCTAGTTGGAGCCTTTTTTGTCTAGCTCACTGCCTCACGTCCGCCCTACCGCCAGGTACCCCTGACACTAACACCTCAGACACAGATCCGGTCGATCTCACCCTCGTCCCACCTGAGTATCATGACCTTCAGGAAGTTTTCAGTAAAGACAAAGCATCATCTTTGCCACCTCACAGACCTTATGACTGCGCTATCGACCTTCTACCTGGTGCTCCGCTTCCCTCTAGCCGGCTATTCAACATCTCCAGACCTGAAAGAGAGTCGATGGAAAAGTATATCCACGAGTCACTAGCTGCAGGTATCATCCGGCCATCCTCCTCTCCAGTAGGCGCCGGCTTCTTTTTTGTGGAAAAGAAAGATAAATCACTCCGTCCATGCATTGACTACAGAGGGTTAAATGAAATCACCATTAAAAACAAATATCCTTTACCCCTTATCAGCTCAGCCTTTGAACCCCTCCATGGAGCCACCATATTCACCAAACTGGATCTCCGAAATGCCTACCACCTTGTCCGCATTAGGGAGGGGGACGAATGGAAAACGGCTTTCAATACGCCCCTAGGTCATTTTGAGTATTTGGTCATGCCGTTTGGGTTAACCAATGCCCCCGCTGTCTTTCAGAACCTGGTCAACGACGTGCTCCGTGATTTCCTGAACCGGTTTGTCTTTGTTTATCTTGATGACATACTCATTTTCTCCAAAACCCCCCAGGAACACCATGTCCACGTCCGAGCAGTCCTCCAACGCCTCCTGGAAAACCGACTTTACGTCAAAGCCGAGAAATGTGAGTTTCATGCACAATCCGTCACTTTTCTTGGCTATATACTCGCAGGAGGGCAGGTGAAGACTGATCCAGCCAAGATCCGCACGATTCTGGAGTGGCCCACGCCCACATCACGCAAGCACCTACAACGTTTCCTCGGCTTTGCCAATTTCTACCGGAGGTTTATTCGCAACTACAGCCAGGTAGCCACTCCTCTCACTACACTCACATCCACCAAAAGACAGTTCATCTGGACACCTGAAGCTGAGGCAGCATTCAGTAGACTCAAATGACTATTTACCTCAGCTCCTGTATTGTGTCACCCAGACCACTCCAAACCATTCGTTCTGGAGGTAGACGCATCCGACGTTGGCGTCGGAGCGGTCCTCTCACAGCATTCAGGTCCCAAGGCCAAGTTACACCCATGTGCATTTTTTTCGCGTCGACTCTCGTCAGCTGAACGCAACTATGATGTAGGAGACAGAGAGTTGCTGGCTATTAAGTTGGCCCTGGAAGAGTGGCGTCACCTATTGGAAGGAGCTGAACACCCATTCACCATCTTCACAGATCATAAGAACCTTACTTACCTCAAAACTGCTAAGCGTCTAAACGCCCGCCAGGCCCGTTGGTCTCTGTTTTTTGATCGCTTCAAGTTTGCCATCTCTTTCCGTCCAGGTTCCAAGAACACCAAGGCCGATGCCATGTCTCGTCTTTATGACCCAGATGCTGAACCCACCGAACCAGCTCCTGTGCTTCCTACCTCCTGCCGTGTAGCGTTTTTATCCTGGGACATAGAGGAATCCATCCAGCGAGCATTACAGGATGAACCAGACCCTGGCACGGGTCCTCCAGGCCGCCGCTTCGTTCCCGCAGCAACCCGTTCAGCTGTAATTAAGTGGGCACATACCTCCCGGTTTTCCTGCCATCCTGGAATCAGCCGCACCATCGCACTACTACGTCGTCACTTCTGGTGGGCAACTCTGGAACGTGATGTGCGGGAATACGTCTCTGCCTGTGACGTGTGCGCCAGGAACAAGACCCGAAATCAGCGACCCTCCGGTCTTCTACAACCTCTAGCCGTACCTTCTCGTCCTTGGTCCCACATTTCCCTGGATTTTGTCACTGGACTGCCTAGGTCAGCAGGTAAAACAGTAATACTCTCTGTAATCGACAGGTTTTCTAAAACAGCTCACTTCATTGCCCTGGAAAAACTACCCACTGCCACGGAAACCGCAAGACTGATGGTTGACCACGTCTTTAAACTCCACGGAATTCCTGCCGAGGTCACTTCTGACAGGGGACCTCAATTTACATCCCAGGTTTGGAAATCTTTCTGCTCTGCTCTAGGTGCACAAGCCAACCTCAGTTCTGGTTATCACCCTCAAACCAATGGACAGACTGAAAGGCTCAACCAAGAACTAGAGTCCATGCTCCGCTGCATGGTTTCCCATAACCCGGCTACCTGGTCAGCACATCTCCCATGGGTGGAGTATGCGCATAATTCTCATGTTTCTGCATCTACTGGTCTCTCCCCATTTGAAGTGTCCCTAGGCTATCAGCCTCCCCTATTCCCTGAGGAAGAGGCTGATTTGGCTGTGCCTTCCGTCCAGCACCATCTCCAGCGCTGCCGCCGCGTCTGGGCTCGGACTCGGGAGGCACTGAAGAAAGCTGCTGCCCGCCACTGCCGTTATGCGGATCGTCTACGATCACCAGCTCCTCAGTACACTCCAGGGCAGAAGGTGTGGTTGTCAGCTAAAGATGTTCCCCTTAAGGTTTCCTCCCGCAAGCTGGCTCCTCGGTTTATTGGGCCGTATGTCATCCACTCGGTCGTCTCGCCCTCTGCTGTGAAACTCAAGCTTCCTCCCAGTCTACGGATTCACCCGGTTTTTCATGTTTCCCAAGTCAGACCAGTATTGTCCAGTGTGCTGTGCCCACCTTCCGACCCCCCTCCACCCGCCCGGCTCATCGATGGTCATCCGGCCTACACGGTTCGGAGGATCGTTGACGTCCGCCGACGTGGTAGGGGTCGCCAATTTCTGGTCGACTGGGCGGGGTATGGGCCTGAGGAATGTGCCTGGGTTCCTCGCTCATTTATCCTTGACCCGGCTCTCATCTCTAGCTTTTACAGGTCACGTCGCGGGCTGGGGTCCGATCGGCCGCCAGGAAGCGTCCCTTGAGGGGGGGGTACTGTCATGGTCTGCAGTGGGTGGCTGGAATTTCCATAAGGCTCCTGAACTTACCTGGGATCCGCCCTTGGGCAGGGCCAACTCCTCCAGCTCCTGCACACCTGGAGCCTATTGCAGGCAATCAAGCCAGAGGGATTTAAGCCACACGTTGATGTTCATTCACTGCCAGTTCGTCATCAACTCATGTTGGTAACAGGCCTGATGCGTCAAGTTCTCGCTGTGATTTATCTTACTAACAATACTTTCTTGTGCTGCAGTTGCTGTTTTCACCTTACCTCGTGCTCCACCTCTGGACTCAGGATACCAAGCAAACATTTTGAAAATCACTCTGTGCCTCACCTGCCTGCCCTCCTGCCATCACACTGAAGACCCCGGATCTCAGGTCAGCCTTGTCACACCACTCAGCCCCCCCGGATTCTCATCACCCCCCTCTCAACACTCTATGTCCCCAACTGCAAGTAAGAATAGCTACTCTTATAACTTACCACTTCAGAGCTACCTCCACTACCTCCTTAACTCCACTGTCTTCTCTCTCCAGTGTGACTGTTCCCTGCTCAGCTCCACTCTGCATCTCAGGCCCCGTTCCCTCGCCCTAGCCACGCCACGCCACGTCAAACTCCACGTCTTATTGTTTTTTGTCCTTGCTACGTTTCTTGCACTCCAGCCTAATAAATTATTGTTACATCATCTGCTGTCTCAGCTCTGGGTTTCTGCACCTGAGTCCTGTTCTGTATAGACCACTCGGTCACCTGACAAGTACATGACTTAATAATTGATCAACAAATCGATTTACTCTGCCTTACAGAAACCTGGTTGCAGCAGGATGAGTATGTTAGTTTAAATGAATCAACACCCCCGAGTCATTCTAACTACCAGAAACCTCGAAGCACAGGCCGAGGGGGCGGTGTGGCAGCAATTTTTCACACCAGTCTATTAATTAACGAAAGACCAAGACAGACTTCTAATTCATTTGAAAGCCTGATGCTTAGCCTCGTCCACCCCAGCTGTAAAACTCAGAAGCCAGTCTTACTTGTTATCATCTATCGTCCACCTGGGCCTTACACAGAGTTTCTCTCTGATTTCTCAGACTTTTATCTGATTTAGTGCTCAGCTCAGATAAAATAATTATTGTGGGTGATTTTAACATCCATGTAGATGCTAAAATGACAGCCTCAACATCGCATTTAATCTGTTATTAGACTCAATTGGCTTCTCTCAAAATGTAAAAGAACCCACCCACCACTTTAATCACACTCTAGATCTTGTTTTAACATATGGCATAGAAACTGAACATTTAACAGTGTTTCCTGAAAACCCTCTGCTGTCTGATCATTTCCTGATAACATTTACATTTACAATAATTGATTACACAGCAGCGGAGAGTAGACTTTATCACAGTAGATGTCTTTCTGAAAGTGCTGTAACTAAGTTTAAGAATATAATCCACCCACTGTTATCATCTTCAATGCCCTGTACCAACATAGAGCAGAGCAGCTATCTGAACGCTACTCCAACAGAGGTCGATTATCTTGTTAATAATTTTACCTCCTCACTACGCACGACTCTGGATACTGTAGCTCCTGTGAAAACTAAGGCCTCAAATCCAAGTACCTGACTCCGTGGTATAATTCTCAAACACGTAGCCTAAAGCAGATAACTCGTAAGCTGGAGAGGAAATGGCGTGTCACAAATTTAGAAGATCATCATTTAGCCTGGAGAAATAGTTTGCTGCTTTATAAGAAAGCCCTCCGCAAAGCCAGAACATCTTACTATTCGTCACTGATTGAAGAAAATAAGAACAACCCCAGGTTTCTCTTCAGCACTGTAGCCAGGCTGACAAACAGTCAGAGCTCTACTGAGCCAACAATCCCTTTAATGTTAACTAGTAATGACTTCATGAACTTCTTCACAAATAAAATTTTTATCATTAGAGGAAAAAATTACCAATAATCATCCCACAGATGTAATATTATCTACAGCTACTTTTTTGTACCATTGATGTTAAGTTAGACTCTTTTTCTCCAATTGATCTTTCTGAGTTAACTTCAATAATTAATTCCTCCAAACCATCAACGTGTCTTTTAGACCCCATTCCTACAAAACTGCTCAAAGAAGTCCTGCCATTAATTAATTCTTCGATCTTAAATATGATCAACCTATCTCTAATAATCGGCTATGTACCACAGGCCTTCAAGGTGGCTGTAGTTAAACCTTTACTTAAAAAGCCATCTCTAGACCCAGCTGTCTTAGCTAATTATAGGCCAATCTCCAACCTTCCTTTTATATCAAAAATCCTTGAAAGAGTAGTTGTCAAACAGCTAACAGATCATCTGCAGAGGAATGGCTTATTTGAAGCGTTTCAGTCAGGTTTCAGAGCTCATCACAGCACAGAAACAGCTTTAGTGAAGGTTACAAATGATCTTCTTATGGCCTCTGACAGTGGACTCATCTCTGTGCTTGTCCTGCTAGACCTCAGTGCTGCGTTTGATACTGTTGACCATAATATCCTATTAGAGCGATTAGAACATGCTGTAGGTATTACAGGTACTGCACTGCAGTGGTTTGTATCATATCTATCTAATAGACTCCAATTTGTACATGTAAATGGAGAGTCCTCTTCACACACTAAGGTCAATTATGGAGTTCCACAGGGTTCAGTGCTAGGACCAATTCTGTTTACATTGTACATGCTTCCCTTAGGCAGCATCATTAGAAGACATAGCATAAACTTTCACTGCTATGCAGATGACACGCAGCTCTATCTATCCATGAAGCCAGGTAACACACACCAATTAGTTAAACTGCAGGAATGTCTTAAAGATATAAAGACCTGGATGGCCGCTAACTTTCTGCTTCTTAATTCAGATCAAACTGAGGTTATTGTACTCGGCCCTGAAAATCTTAGAAATATGGTATCTAACCATATTCTTACTCTGGATGGCATTACCTTGGCCTCCAGTAACACTGTGAGGAACCTTGGAGTCATTTTTGACCAGGACATGTCCTTCAATGCACATATTAAACAAATATGTAAGACTGCTTTCTTCCATTTGCGCAACATCTCTAAAATTAGAAATATCCTGTCTCAGAGTGATGCTGAAAAACTAGTTCATGCATTTATTACTTCCAGGCTGGACTACTGTAATTCTTTATTATCAGGATGTCCTAAAAACTCACTGAAAAGCCTTCAGCTGATCCAAAATGCTGCAGCAAGGGTACTAACAGGGACTAGAAAGAGAGAGCATATTTCTCCTGTTTTGGCTTCCTTCATTGGCTTCCTGTTAAATCCAGAATTGAATTCAAAATCCTGCTCCTCACATACAAGGTCTTAAATAATCAGGCCCCATCTTATCTTAATGACCTTGTAGTACCATATCACCCTATTAGAGCACTTCGCTCTCACACTGCAGGCCTACTTGTTGTTCCTAGAGTATTTAAAAGTAGAATGGGAGGCAGAGCCTTCAGTTTTCAGCCCCTCTTCTGTGGAACCAGCTTCCAGTTTGGATTCGGGAGACAGACACTATCTCTACTTTCAAGATTAGGCTTCAAACTTTCCTTTTGCTAAAGCATATAGTTAGGGCTGGACCAGGTGACCCTGAATCCTCCCTTAGTTATGCTGCAATAGACGTGAGGCTGCCGGGATTCCCATGATGCATTGAGTTTTTCCTTCCAGTCACTTTTTCTCACTCACTATGTGTTAATAGACCTCTCTGCATCGAATCATATCTGTTATTAATCTCTGTCTCTCTTCCACAGCATGTCTTTATCCTGTTTTCTTCTTTCACCCCAACCGGTCGCAGCAGATGGCCCCGCCCTCCCTGAGCCTGGTTCTGCCGGAGGTTTCTTCCTGTTAAAGGAGTTTTTCCTTCCCACTGTCGCCAAAGTGCTTGCTCATAGGGGTCATATGATTGTTGGGTTTTTCTCTGTATTTATTATTGTGCTATCTACTGTACAATATAAAGCGCCTTGAGGCGACTGTTGTTGTGATTTGGCGCTATATAAATAAAATTGAATTGAAATTGAATTGAATTGAATAATATTTACTAATCTATTTTTATACAACTTGTACTTTATTTCAGCATCTGTTGTCCTGTGTTTTATGAATCTCTTATATGGATTATTTTTCTTTTTACATGCATCTTCTATCCCCTTTGTGATCCATGGCTTATTTGATCTGTGATGCTTTCTAGTGATTTTCATTAAAGGACAATGTTTTTCATATAGTGAAATTACAGTTGATAGAAATGCATCATATGCACTATTTGAATCTTCATTTGCAAAAACCTAATTCCAATTGTGTTCCTTTAAGTCCACCTGGAGGGCAGCAATGGCTCTTGTTGTTCTGTCGTATCATGTCAAATGTTTGATTCTTTTGTTTGATTGATCCCAAAATAATTTTGAAAAATTGCAAAAACAGGAAGATGATCGCTTATATCAGTTATAAGAAGTCCACCTACTATTTCATAGTCAATTTTATTTGTGAATATATTATCTATCAATGTAGCTGTATCAATTGTTATTCTATTTGGTTTTATAATTACAGGGAAAAGGCAGTTACTATAGATTGTATTGATGAAATCTGTGGTTTTCTGATGCTCGTTTGGGTTTAGCAAATCTATATTAAAATCACCACAAATTATTTGCACTTTTTTATCATTTAGGTTGCTAAATACCACTACTGTATTTAGCACTGTATTTACCACTACTGTATAGTTCTGTGTAGATAATCATTCTGTACATACGATAATTTTTAATCCCACAACTGTTTATAACTTACATAGTTCACATTCTGTATAACTGTATATCTCAGATTTCTGTATAGTTTTTATTTCATATTTATATCCTGTTCATAGCCTGTACATAGCTTGTACTCACTACAGCCTGTACATACTTATAGTTATAGAATATTCATAACATACTTCACACCGTGTACATTATAACATACCATAATAGACCCATTTCTGTAATATACTTACACATCTATATTATTGCTAATTTATATTGTAATATATCTATATCATGGCTAAAGCACTTTCTGGATGGATGCAAACTGCATTTCGTTGCCCTGTACCTGTGACATGTGCAATGACAATAAAGTTGAATTCTATTCTATTCTATTCTATTCTATTCTATTCTATTCTATTCTATTCTAAACATAGCAGCAAAGTTTTCATTGAATGTGTCAAGGCATGATCCTGGTGTCCTATAGATGCAACTTATAATTATATTGCTAGCTTTTTCAACATGGATTTCAATAGTAACACATTCCATTACGTCATCTATGATGCTTGACATACATTCAGACTACATTTCAAAACTTTATCTACATATAAAGCAACACCGCCTCCTTTTTTATTCACCCTGTTCATTGTAAATAATTTGTATCCTTCCAGTCCCATTTCACTAGCTTTCTCATTATCGAGCCATGTTTCTGATATTGCAATTATATTAAACTTTTTTAACTTACTTAAACATTCTGTAATTTTAGAAAAAATTTTATGCAGGCTTCTACTATTAAAATGTATGACCGACAATGCATTTGCCATTTTAATATTCATATTGAATTGGTCGTCTGTATAGTACTCACAAGTATTATTGTCGTCATTGTAGAAGTGGTTATCTGGGTCAATGTTACTTTCAGGGTCATGCATGTTGTGCTCTGCATAGTTAAACGTTTTGAAGTTCGTTTTCTCAGCGTGTGGCAAAATAACCTCCTTGACAGTCCTTTTCATAATCAAAGTCTCCCTCTTCAATATCTCTGAATGGAAACCTATAATCTGTGTCCAAACTTGTCATTTATGTGTTTTTGTTGTTGTTTTTTCCATTGTTTTTTTGAGCCGTAAGGCCAGAAACACTTTCCATACCCATTGTTCATTATCCAATCGTCACTTTTCCAATAGATTCCATAGCAGATTCCTGATTATTTATATTGCTCTAAGTCTTTGAGTTTTCTTATCATCACAACTTTCGCTTCTTCAGGAGTGCCATTCAGTCTAATCATTACTTTGCAGTTCCTCATCCATGTCGCTTGTATCTTATTTTGTTTTCTCAGGCTGCGTGCCTGTCTTGCAATTTCAGCAGTCTTTTTGGTTAAATGTTCATTTAAATACCCTTTTAGCTTCTTACCCTGTTTCAGTAACTCAATCTTTGTTTTGCGACTCACAAACCGAAGAATAATTGCTGGCTTTGTTTTACTGTCTTTTCTGGGGAGTGTGTGGCATGCTGCGATATGATGGCTCTGAATACTTACATTCTTCGTTTGAAGGAATTTTATCACTTGCTGTTCAAGCGTTTGCAGCTCCTCTACCGGGGCATCTTCACCGTCTTTACCTCCGCCAGCTGTTACTCTGGCGTAGGTTCGGTGTTGCGTCTCCAGTCCACTTATGACTAAATCATCCATTCTTGTGTACTGTTCAAGGTCCTCAAGTCGCTGTTCCAAGTCGTCTATTTTCTTGTCCTTCTCCTTTATCAAGTTTTTTAGTTGTTTTTATCTCATCCATTAGGTCATGTAGCATACCTTGTTGTTTAGCCACTTTGCTCAGTTCATCAGACATGAAATTAAGCGATTTCCTAATCTCCTCCAACTCCTCTTCAACTCCTGGGTTTGCTTTTTTAGGCGGCATTTTGAAAATGGTGAGATTGGTATTACCTTGTTGGTAATTGGTATTCGCTCCAGCACAACTACTTCCGTAGTGGTTAACACCTCACTGACCTCTCAAAAAGCAAGTTAGTTTTCTGCAAACTGTGAGATTTATCATAATTATAATGTAAAATCTTAATTATAGTTAACAATAAATGGACTCTTTGAATAATAAACTCCGCAGCTGCTGGAATTCTGTTGCTTATTGTGTCTGTAACTGCCACTCCATGGTGTCTTCATGCCCTCTCATCCTCAGAAAATTCCTAGTTGAAAAAGCAATTTATAATGAAACAAGAAATGTTTTATCTAAGAATAATACCTCGGTATCATACATACCTCCAGTTGCGCAGAATTTTCCTGTCATAAACACCTTCATTCCCCATGGGGTCTATGAGCACTATTTTCTTTGCAGAAATGTTGACAATTTAAAAAAAATAAATAAATTAGAAATTAAAATTAAAAATTAAAAAAAATTGCCACCGAAAACCTATTTAAGAATAACACATTCATCAAGAAGCTGCTTCACAACAAATTATGCTAATTAATAACTAAATGAACACATACCACAAGAATCCAGTGTACACCAAAGTTCACAGGGCACAGCCACATGTCTTCAACTGGGAACTTCATCTGTGGGATTGGAAGTGTAGAATAATTTCGATTTACTTAGGTACCATGCGTCTCAGGGTGTTTTCAAATACAGTCTTCTTTAAAAAAACTGAACTCTGTCCTCAGAAGGAGAAACTAGTCCACTTTTTGGACTAAATGTTAAACTTACCTTGCTGATGCCTCTAAACTGCCCAGTAAACAAGGAGCTTGTAACTACTGAACACAGCAGGTGTACAGCATTCTGTATAAGTATACAAAAATGTTATAGAACATACAGTAAATAAATTTTTTTATATTTCAAAATAAGTGGGCTAAGGACATTTCTTACTTGCCTTTTGTCTCTCAATGAGACGGTGCAGGTATGCATCAATAACCTGTTTTGAAAAATCAGAGTTTATACACCAACAGCAACGATTTCTGAAGTAACTGCTTGAGTGCTGTACACAAAAACTTAGAAAGGAATATAATAGCTGATAAAGGTTCTTTCTGCTTATATTGGAACTGGGTTCTATGATGTCAGAGATGTCACAATATCTGTGTTGGTTGATAAGACTCTTTCCTATTGAAGTGTAAGGGAGAAATCTTATCGGAGTTTTGCTATCTAAACTCCCCCACCTACCCGCACATTTTTAACCACTGATGGTGTCTCTACTGCAAAGACTGCAGAAGGAGCAGCACTTCAAAATAAGAATCAATAATGATAAGTTCTCTTACCTCATCAGAAAGCCACCGTGACCCCTGCAGTGTTCGAAAAGAGGAATCATATACCTTGTATGGTCCAACAACTGCCTCCAAGCACCCAGTATCCTTGGCAACCCATGGCCTCTTTACTAAAAGAAAAATATGATAAGTTAGCTCAGGCATGATAATTTTAGTGAGTGGAAAACCTGGGTGGAGGCCAACAGGCCACAACAGGAAAAAAGTCAACACAATAAACATGCAGTTTCAAGCAGAGAAATAGGAAAGGTACAGCGGGTGGACAAAATAGAAAAATATTGACAGACGGATCCATTGCTAAACTTCCAGAAGCTCCCTGAATGTTGTATTACATCCAATATGAGTTGAAGACAGCATATATACAGATGCCTAGGTATTTAGATCTGTTCTTATATCAGACCCTTACATTTTAGGCAGCTCGCACTGGGAAACACTTTGAGATAAAGCGTTACATTTTTGTTTGACACTAAAGGTGGGAGGACATGATCAGACATGTCCACTTTGTAAACCAGACAGCTAAACTGTCCAACAGGTCAAGAGAAGACAACACAATGAATTTTTAACAGCAAACATGCAAACAAAGTCATGTTTCAAGTGAATCAAGTTGGAACTGGCAACAAATGACCAACTGGTCAAAAAGAGATGTTCACTATGCCACCTTCATTTTATATGCTTTGTTTCAGGAAGGGAAGTTCTTGTTCACGCGTTTCACATCCTGGCACTGAATTTAACTCTTGGTTGGAGGCACAACTCTTTTCAGCCATTTTTGGTGCATAATGAATAATAGAGGGTCTGATATCCTCTGGCCTTTGCTGGCTCTGAGGGTTAGCAGTAGGATGGCAGGGGGACATCTTCAGGTTTGTGCTGCTGTTCACTGGCTGACTGTGAGTTGGGCATTTGTCATTGTCACTGACATTTACAGGGTGGCTTCTTCTGTACGGCTTAATATGGTCAATGCTGTACTGATTTTTAAAGTAGCTCCCTCATTTTTTTTTAATCTAACACATTTGCCAGCGATGTCCTGAATGGTGTACGGACCTGAAAAATCTGGATCAAGTCTTCCTCCCTTCCTTCCACGTTTCCTCGTGTTCAGGAGAAGAACTTCAGCTCCAACATTGTATACAAGGTTTCTGTACTTCTTCTGGACTCGTCTGCCTTAGGCTTCCTTTTGTAATTCTTGAGACTTTGCTATATTATAATATGTTATAATATATAACAGTTTGTTTTAAACTTTGTCTTGTGCGTTTCTCTTGCAGAAGATACAAAGTCGCTCTAACTTGACTCCTTAGGGAGAGTGATGGAGCACAGCTGAAATGTTCACATTTTAATTAACAATTAAAATCACAAAGGCAAATAATGCATGTGAAACATGAACTGAAAAAACTAACAATAATAACTAATGTTTAAAACTAATTATACTATTATAAAGCTTTGAGCACAAAATGCCACAAAGATAGTCCTATCATTTTTTTGATTATTAACACTTTTTATTATAGTCACTTTTTACTCTTGATACACTTTCACAGGTGAACACATTATACTGAAAGGTCTCCTCACCATTTATAACTTTACATAAAGATACAAATACAAAGAAGTAATTAGTCACTTACTTTATCTGTAAAATGTGTCTTGCATTTAGAAATTAAGCAGAAAATATTAAATCCGCAGCCAGTATTGATATGCATGCTTTCTAATTAAGATTACATTTAATTTATGCATAATCATAGTAGTTGTACAAACAGAATTCTTTAAACACTTACCGGGACTTCAACAGGAACTTCATAAGGATACGTAGCTTCTCTCCCATACATTAAAGAGAATGATGTGTATTTGGTTGCGGTGCAGACCTTAGACCTCAAAGAAAACAGTGTAGCATCCAGATACACATCCCAGTCATTCTGTTGACTAATTTTCTCAGGGCTCTACATGTAGACATATAAAAAACAAACACAATGGTGACAGTGTTTTTAAAACCTATTGAAATGTTACATACAAATAAAGCAAACCTTTTTATGTTGTCATTTGTCTTTTTGTCGAGGTCATTTGTCTGAGGGTGATACGCTGCTGTGACACGCCGATCTTTTTTCATTAAGCTGCAAAGTCTTGAGTTGAGTGTCAAAGAAAAAAGAAAATAGTTTCTCAAACACAATCACACAAAACCTTTGGCCTGGCAGCTACTTGGCACACTGTGATTTACCTTTCGGTATGGAAAAGTAAACTTAACATTTACCTCATTAACAAATTCTCTTCCTTGGTCGAATAAAATTCTTTTTGGGAGCCATGTTTATATATGATTGTGCACAACTGATGAGCTACCTCAGCAGCACTTTTGCTTTTTAATGGAAAAGACACAACCTCAAATTAGCTCCCAGACATGTGACACCTGTCAATGAGAAAAGAATCACATTTTTATAATATACATTATAACATTAAAATTTCCTACTAAAATGCTACTGATATTTACCTTAATACACTGCAGTGGTTGCACAGGAGCCAAAGGTTTTCCTATTTTTTGGCACTGGTCACAACATATTATATGTTCTTATTTATATTATCCAAAATTCTCAATTAATTAAACTACATAATTACAAATATTCTATAACAAAGACTCGATCTAGCTACAGTGTTAATTACTGCACATCATCCTGAAATCTGGGACAGGTCTTCAGGATAACTATGCATTCTTTTTGTGCATTGTTAACATACTTTACATTTGTTTTATAAATGAAAACTTTAAAAATACATACCCAATTCCCAAATTTCAACTGACATGCCATACCAGTAAAACCTGGAACACACTGCAGTTCGAGTCTTGAGTACACCAGTGTGTCCACCAGGACTTGAATGAAACTCCTGAAATAGTCCCATTGCTTCTTCTTGTTTTTTTCACTTTCCTGTTTCCAAACAAGAGCTCTCCATCTACATTTAAGAAATTTAAATTAATTATAACATGTATTTAACCAATAAGTACATCTAGTTAGTATTTATAATAAACTATTCACCCTTCAGCCTGAATTTGGAGGCATATCTCCTAAGAGTTTGCCTCTGGGACTTCGTATTCTGATGGGTAGGACCCATCAAAAAGAAACGTAAGCAGTTCCTCATATTTGTTCTCCATAACTAAGAAGAAAATCGGACATTTTCAAAATGGCTTTGGGATCCATTATGTAAGATGCAACATAAAAACGAAGCGTGGTGTCCACTAACTGCAGGAGGACTAAAATTAATTGACGAGGTTTACGCTGTATGCCAGTTTGCAGAAGTTTAGAAGTACTAAATCAAGACTTGAAATAGGACTTCAATTGAGACTCCAAATTGGAGTATTTTTTACACAAAACACAAAACGCATGTTAGCTTGAAAAGTTAACAAATTGACAACAGCTAAAGAAAAACAAGTATCAACTCTAATAAAGAAGTAAAACATATAATACTAACGTTTTTTCACATGCACGAGGTCGGCATAGGATCAAATAATAGGCGTGTACTATTAACACCGAAAACATGGCCGGTTTGAGTTGTGCGCATGCGCAGTAACAACAAGTTGTATATTTTTTACTCAATTGTATATAGAATTTGTATTCTATTTTTATCCTATTGTATATTTATTCTATTTTATTCTACTGTATATAGTATTTTATTTTATTCTATTCTATTCTGTACAGTTGTTCACAGTATATTATTCACATTGTATTCTAGTTTTTGCTATATAACTTTTGCACTGTCCACTTCCTGCTGTGACAAAACAAATTTCCCACGTGGGACTAATAAACGTTATCTTATCTTATCTTATCTTATCTTAACAAGTAGGACAGCTTGATAGGTAGGGTGTTTTGTCAGAACACCGGCACAGATGCAGCTTTAGTAAAGAGACACTGCTGAGCACGACAGTTTAGAAGTTTTTGTCTGAAAAAGTCCATTGACTTGTCTTTGTGCGCTGGATGTTTTGTCTTAAGTGGCATCTTAGCTTGTTAGGCTTTAAACAGTCACAATCTAGCACTTTAAGACAGATTACCCACTGTTGTGCAGGTGAAGCCAAAGGCAAGATATGCTTCACCATATTTTCTAGTCTTTGTCTTAATTTGGGTTTCACCCAGGGCTGTATAGGCGTTGGTTGAGTAGCAGTGGTGTTCACCTTGGGGTGTCGGTCAGAATACACAGGATGCACAAATACCGTCATTCTTCAACACAACAGCACAGTAATGCAACCACTGGCTTACAGGAGTGATGTACAAGAACTTGTAGGTGGGGGAGTGGGTGTGTGTGTGTGGTACCGTACCCCACACACCGTGCCCAGTGGACACCTGGGCTTGCTAAGGTGCCTCTTGCTAAATGTTAGCTTAGCCTCCGTGCTCTGGACCATGTGATCAATACTGCAACTGCGCTCTCTCGCCATAAGGGGGCTGTCACACACAGTCGACAGCCTTTCCAACACTTTGGAAGGAAGTTGGTTTGGAAACATATTTGGCGATGCTTCATCTTCTGCTTTCCGTTTGTGCGGGAGCCCCGTGAAAAACCTGTCCATTATGCTCGCAGTGTCCAAGCGTTCTTTTTTAAATATTCCCTCCCTGCAATGGAGCGTGCACCGCACTTTGGGAACCACTGGCTTAAACAAAGACAGATAAATTATATTTTAAACTGGATTCTGCCAGCTATTAGGTCACGTGGTGGGAGGACCGTCTATCTGTCCGTCCAGAATTCACAAGAACTGCTGTTCCTCCTACAGGATTAATCAGACTTCAGAGAAACTTGGAGTGATCACCTGATGACACCTAACCGAAGATGTTCTCAAGGTCAAGAGAAATGTCATATCTGCCATTCTCAGGTGATTTTCATTTTCGTTAGTGTGTGTGATGCAGCCATAATGTCATAGAAATACTGTGGAAAAAAATGTTACTTTGAACCAACGTAAAGAAATGCTTTAGTCTTACTTTGACTGTAATTCTGATTTGAAACTGTACATTTGTATTTAAAATTATTCAAAAACAATTATTTCTCCTTTGAAAACCCACATTTATTATGGGGTGTTTTTAAAATGTAGGCTCCCTTTTATGTAAAAAAATACAAAATAAATTGTTGAAGTCTTCAGAGCTATGTCTGTGAAGGTTCTCAGTCATCCAGGTCATCGTAGTCAAAGGAGTTTGCAAAGAAAAGCGTCTGGACTTCTTTAAGTTGCTTGAAGACGTTTCAGTGCTATTTACACAACGGTTGCCAAACACACACCTCTTCCCAAAGCCCATCTTTTTAAACTCTTTTTTTAGAGATGAATGGTAGATCTCATCTTTAAAACATCAGACAATCATCAGGTAATCTGACAGCCATTAACAGGAACAACGCTTTTAACGCCGTGCAAACAAATAAAATGACTATGACAGACAGAACCCTTTGAACAATGAAAAACAAAAATCACATACTGTGGTTCTCATTTCTCTCAAATGAAAGTCCCTGATGTGTGTCTGAA
Organism: Oreochromis aureus; assembly: GCF_013358895.1. Taxonomy (NCBI): domain Eukaryota; kingdom Metazoa; phylum Chordata; class Actinopteri; order Cichliformes; family Cichlidae; genus Oreochromis; species Oreochromis aureus. The sequence goes on from NC_052952.1 coordinate 39,051,554, forward strand.
TACAAATAAACTCTCCTGAATCAGCCAAACAGACATTTTTGGTTTCTTTTAAACTTTGTGTCATGGTCCCGAGTCTTGTTTTGTGTTAATTAACACAAAACAAGACTCTGTGTTAATTAATCAGTGTTTTGTGTTAATTAATATTATCATATGTTTCAGTTTATTCTGGTTATGTCTTCTGCTAAGATTTCTAGTTCCTTGGTTTTGGTTCCCTCTGTTCCAGTTCAGTCAGTCTCGGTGTAAAGTCCGTGTCTCTGAGTCTGTGTCTTTGCATGTGTGTTGAGTTTCCTGTTTTATTGTGAAGGTCCATGTCTTATGTCGCTGTATTCAGTTTCGCGTCCTCCCTATCTCGTCATGTTGATTAGGTTCAGCCGTGTCTCCTTCCTGCAGTTTCCTCGTTTCCCGCTGTGTACATGTAGTGCGTGTTCTCCTGTGCTCATCGTCTGCCCATCATGCCCCGTGTTCCCCTGTCCCCTCACGCTTCCAGGTATTCAGGTTTCTAGGTCCTTGTTTTCAGTTCAGGCTCGGGTTAGGTTTTAGTTCACCCAGTTTACGTTTTGTTAGCTCCACGCCAGTCGTCTCCTGATTTTGTTTGAATGTCACCTACTGTAAATAAAAACTCACTTGCATCAAAGCCAGTGCCAGCATTTGGGTCCTGCGCTTATAATTCCACTTTGACAGTGAGGCTACAGACTCTGCGTGGATGAGTAGCCATCCATAGCACATGCATGTGCAATGGATGGCTACTCATTAAGAACCTTCACACCTATAACGGCAATTCCAATGTCACATGGTGGATGCAGAGTGTCCTCTCTGCCTCTGATGACAAACACTGCCATTGTACATCTCTCAAGGGCCTGTTCAGCCTCATCCCTCTAACCAACCTGTTAAAAAAACAATTATTAAAGTATGATTAAATCATTTTATGGTATGACATTTTATCCACACCACTCAGATCTCAAAACGTTGGTCCCTGGTGTGGGATCAGTGGTTTTTAAACCAGCATTTTGGTGAAACCGTGCAGACTTCGGTGTATGTTCACTGCTGAAACAAAGTAATGACGGACACAGGAATCAGTTCTTTGTGTTGATTTTTACCATGATGCATGATTTTTAATTTTAGGTAAAGTGAAATAAATAGTTTCAAACCCAAAATACCAATTTCCCATTGCAACAATATAAAATGTTATCCATCCATCTTGTTCCGCTTATCTGGGGCCGGGTCGTGGGGGGAGGAACCTAAACAGAGAAGCCCAGACCTCCCTCTCACTAGCCATCTCCTCCAGCTTGTCCAGGGGAACACCAAGGCGTTCCCATCCTAAACTGTGTTTCACTGTTCTGGTAACAGTGACAATAAAGATATATTCTATTCTATTCTATTCTATTCCAAAGTTGGTCCCTCCGGCAGGCTGTGAAATTCCTGCCACAGAAGGCTCGGTATGTTGAAAAGAGCACGACACAGAAGAGATGCAAGAAGTTTTGCTGCGGCTCGTATTGTCTGTGAAGGTTCTCAGTCATCCAGGTCATCGTAGTCAAAGGAGTTTGCAAAGAAAAGCGTCTGGACTTCTTTGAGTTGCTTGAAGACGTTTCACCTCTCATCCGAGAAGCTTCTTCAGTTCTAAGGTCAAATGGCCGAGAGTCCCAGATTTAAACCCAGTGGGAGTATCCCCCCAAAGAGGGACAAAGGACCCCCTGGTGATCCTCTAATCACATGAGCCAAGGTGTGAAAGTGGGTGTGGGACCTAATCAGCCAGGGTTTCGGGTGAGCTCATTGTGAAACCTGGCCCCACCTTGTCATGTGAAATCCTGAGGTCAGATGGCCCAGGATGTGAGTGGGTGTTAAGGCGTCTGGGGAGGGAACTCAAAACTGGATTATAGATGGCAGACAGTTGGTGTCGTAAACCACCGCCTCTGTTCAAAGATGGTCGCTCACAGTGGACATAGATGGCCTCTTTCACTCCTCTTTCAAACCATCTGTCCTCTCTGTCCAATATGTGAACATTGGCATCCTCGAAAGAGTGACCTTTATCCTTAAGATGCAGGTGGACTGCTGAGTCTTGTCCTGTGGAGGTGGCTCTTCTATGTTGTGCCATGCGCTTGTGAAGTGGCTGTTTGGTCTCTCCAATGTAGAGGTCCGGGCATTCCTCGCTGCACTGTACAGCATACACCACGTTGTTAAGTCTGTGTTTTGGAGTTTTGTCTTTCGGGTGAACCAGTTTGTGTCTGAGTGTGTTGCTGGGTCTGAAGTACACTGGGATGTCGTGCTTGGAGAAAACTCTCCTGAGTTTCTCTGATACACCGGCTACATAGGGGATGACAACGTTGTTGCGTCTGTCTTTCTTATCCTCCCTCGCTGGTGTCTGATCTTCTTTTCTGTGCCTCTTTGCTGACTTTATGAACGCCCAGTTAGGATAACCACATGTTTTCAGTGCTTCCTTTACATGTGTGTGTTCCTTCTTTTTCCTTCAGGCTTAGAGGAACATGTTCTGCCCGGTGGTGTAGGGTCCTAATTACTCCAAGTTTGTGTTCCAGAGGGTGATGGGAATCAAGAGGAGGTACTGGTCCGTGTGTGTGGGCTTCGGTAAACTTCAGTGTTGAGGTTGCCATTCTCTTCAATGTGCACAGCGCAGTCCAGGAAAGGCAAACAGTTGTCCTTAGTGTCTTCCCTGGTGAACTTGATGTTTTTATCCACGGCGTTAATGTGCACAGTGAAGGATTCCACTTCTTGTGTCTTGATTTTGACCCAGGTGTCGTCCACATATCTGTACCAGTGGCTGGGTACTCTCCCTTTAAAAGAGCCAAGAGCCTTTCTTTCCACTTCCTCCATGTAAAGGTTGGCTACAATAGGTGACACAGGGGAGCCCAGCGAGGGAGGATAAGAAAGACAGACGCAACAACGTTGTCATCCCCTATGTAGCCGGTGTATCAGAGAAACTCAGGAGAGTTTTCTCCAAGCACGACATCCCAGTGTACTTCAGACCCAGCAACACACTCAGACACAAACTGGTTCACCCGAAAGACAAAACTCCAAAACACAGACTGAACAACGTGGTGTATGCTGTACAGTGCAGTGAGGAATGCCCAGACCCTCACATTGGAGAGACCAAACAGCCACTTCACAAGCGCATGGCACAACATAGAAGAGCCACCTCCACAGGACAAGACTCAGCAGTCCACCTGCATCTTAAGGATAAAGGTCACTCTTTCGAGGATGCCAATGTTCACATATTGGACAGAGAGGACAGATGGTTTGAAAGAGGAGTGAAAGAGGCCATCTATGTCCACTGTGAGCGACCATCTTTGAACAGAGGCGGTGGTTTACGACACCAACTGTCTGCCATCTATAATCCAGTTTTGAGTTCCTCCCAGACGCCTTAACGCCCACTCACATCCTGGGCCATCTGACCTCAGGAAATCACATGATAGGGTGGGGCCAGGTTTCACAATGAGCTCACCCGAAACCCTGGCTGATTAGGTCCCACACCCGCTTTCACACCTTGGCGCATGTGATTAGAGGATCACCAGGGGTCCTTTGTCCTCCTTGGGGATACTCCCACTGGGTTTAAATCTGGGACTCTCGGCCATTTGACCTTAGAACTGAAGAAGCTTCTCGGATGAGAGGTGAAACGTCTTCAAGCAACTCAAAGAAGTCCAGACGCTTTTCTTTGCAAACTCCTTTGACTGCGGCTCGTATTGCATGACTCTTAAATCTGTGTCACGCCTCCTCCGTGCAACAATAACTTCCACCACATCAAACATAAGACAAGACATTTTTTTCACATTTTAAATATTGCCACAATTCACAGTACACTGAGTACCACAAATGTTAGTAATTCACTTTGATTTAAATACTATCCTCTCCAGATTTTGTGCCTTTTGTTTTGAATTCCCAGAAATGCAGTCACAAAACTCTCCACCTCTTCTGGACAATGGTGTCTCTAAACACCAACACAACGGTTTTATACCAAAACCCGGTTTGTGCTGGCTGGGTTAGGGTTAACCAACCCTTAAACCGATAATTATAATGCCATGTTTTAATGATAATCTGTTTTTATAAGTACTGTTATGTTGAGTGTAGTCGACCTCCAATCCAAACATCAAAGTAACCTTTGAATTTGAGGAAGTCATTTATCATTATTATTATTATTATTTATCGTTCACAGACAGTGTTGGGCAAGTTACTTTGAAAAAGTAATTAATTATAGTTACTAGTTACTTCTTCAAAAAAGTAACTGAGTTAGTAACTGAGTTACAATATTCTAAAAGTAATTAGTTACTTGAAAAGTGAATGTGTGAATGTGTGTGTGAATGGGTGGATGACTGGATGTGTAAAGCGCTTTGGGGTCCTTAGGAACTAGTAAAGCGCTATACAAATACAGGCCATTTATTACGTTACTTTAAAAAAATGTTTAACCCTCTGGCGTCCAGGGTATAATTGGCCATTTGTACCACTTTGACGTTTCCTCTACATTTCACCTTTAAAAACTATTTACTTTGCCTTGTTTGGTATCATTCTTTTCAGCACAACCTCACGTGTTTGAATTTATAGTTATGTTTTCATTTTGACAAACTGTATTAACACAATTAATCTAAAATCAGACAAAAAACATAAAATCACAGTAGAAAAAGTTATATTTTTACTGTAACAACCACAAACATGTTTATTGAATCATATTTCATAACTTTAAATGCAAATATTAATTGTCAATTTTAAAATCATATGCACAAGTTTTGCAAACAACAAAGTTATTTGCAGCCATTTACCTTTTACCATTTTTATAACCTTTTCAAACTATTTACAGAACAATCAGCTGTTCTTCAATAAGATGCTGCAGAAATTATTTGTGCCACTCCAAATATTTCTGTCCACTATAAAGGAGAACATCACAGCCTGATACCTGCAGGTCTGACAGCAGCAGGTGTATCACTGCTGTTTCTACCTGGAGACAGCAGTCGCCTCATTGTTCTGACACACAACCCAAAACTATCCACAACACTACACACTAACTACACAAGACAACACACTAACTACACACTCCAAAACTCGCTCTCTCTCTTTTCCTGCTCTCTCTCTCTCTCTCTCTCTCTCTCTCTCTCTCTCTCGCCGTCACTCCTAAAACTTCCCCCTCTTCCTAAACAACCAAATGTCATGTTGTCATATCATTTTTTGATTGGTCAACATGGTGCATTTTTCCACCAACACGAACGGGCTGTTTTTTGTTTGCTCATAAGCAGAGTGCTTGCTGTGCTGTCCTTAGACAGTAAACGTGACGAAACTATTGAGGAAAAAACACGTGTATATCTTGTTTATCATGACTCTGGTTTTACGTGGCCTATCAACACAATTTAAAAACTGGTATATGTCACCTTGTTGCTTTGTCTTTAAGTGGTCATGTGATTGGCTTACCTACTTTATTCTTCCTCAGTCAAACAGCAGCACTCATGCGATTGTTTTGCCCCCTAGCTCCAGGTGTTGTGCTAGAAAGTGATCGTCGGGCAGAAAGTGATTGCCGTCCGTGGGAGCGCACGAAAATGCTTAAAGCTGTAGCGTCCAGATTACTTACAGCTACTTCCGTGCAGCTGATATGAGATGCGGTAAGCTGAACACAGCTTCAACTGTCTGTTTGTTGAAAAACAGTAATGCGACCGCATTTTCTTGTTAGTAACGGTAACGGCGTTGTAACGATAGAAATAGTAATTAGTTAGATTACTCATTACTGAAAAAACTTGTAACGCCATTATTCCCATCACTGTTCACAGATCAGTATAACTCTGATCTGTAACCAGCTCCTTTATTTACATTTTGTAAATAAAGTCTTGGCAATAGAAAATTGTAGTCAGTATAATCTTTTAATAATATAAGTTTGCATATGATAGAATACTGCATGATGACCTCTTTATAACTCAGACTGTTTTGATTCACTGTGACCCGTTATCATGCAGGGAAGGAGCAGTACCTGCTAGATAAGAGCTTAATAAGCAGTTTCACTTTGTACCAGGTAGAGGAGCCTCTCCTGGCACACACACACATATCCACACATGCTCACGCATCAACATTCCACTGAACAAACGTATTCACTGTTGTATTACTCTTCTTGTGTATAAATTAAGACCAGGGCAGTGGCAGAGTGCGAGTCCCGGAGCCCTCACTCCAGGTACAGGTGCTCTGTGGCTGCCCTTGCATGCAAGTAAAACTGTGTGTTTCTCCTCTCTGATTCTCAGCTGAAGAAGTGTCTTAGAGTACATCTCTTGACAAGTCTTCAGAGTTGTTTTGTTGTCAGAGTGGCAGGTAAATTAACCCTAAACTGGGAGGACTGAATGGGCCTTTCAGTGATTCTCTGAGGAGCCAACAGGTTCAGCAGCGGTCAGGGTGGCGTTAACAAGCTGCAACTCACATCTTAACACTTATACGTTAGCGATATTAGTATTAAATTGTTAATTAAGTATTATATTGTAGTACAACTGTTAAGGGATTTTACTAGGATTTTAGGATTTTAGGATTTTTATTATGTTATGCTTAAAAGTACATTTCATTATCTAGATGTGTTTGCTCTTTTAGTATTCAGTTTAAATAGAGAAGTTACGCTCTGTTCAACAGGAAGCCTGCATGCAGCACAGTTCTATTTTATCTCTTCCTGTACATGCTACACGAATATGGTTGAAGTATAAATAAAGCCTAACAACTGTTCCAGGGTGTGAGTCTCCGTTGAGTCTCACCCGTGTACACGTTAACTGGCAAACTGTCTGAGTGTCATTATTCTGACCTGAGTTGCAATACAGGAAAACTCCTGACATTTCTTGGTCCTTCGAGCCGGATTGGGACACAACACTTTTGTGTGACCCCACAGGAAAACCTCATCGAGTCCTGACGTCGTGAGAAGCCCGCGCTGAAGTCTGTCGACAGCTCCTCTCTAGGTAGAGGATAAAAGACCAGAGACGTGACATTCGGGTTCTGGCCAGCGTTCTTAAAAGTGGTCCACGGCGGTGGGGGTCGATGAGGCGGACCTGTGAGACCGGCAGTGAATCAGCAGCCAGGTGAATATTAACACTCTGAGACACCTCGCGTAAAATGTATAGGCTCGCCCAGAGGGGCTGGTAGCATTCCTAAAAGTAAAGGCTCGTCTGAAAAAGGACTGGTAGCATTTTTAGGAGTATTTCTAAAAGTAAAGGCTCGCCTGAAAAAGGGCTGGTAGCATTTTTAGATAAACCTCGTCCGTGAGAGGACTGGTAGAACGTAGAACGCGTTGAAAAGGTATTGTTGTTGTTTTATTTTTGTTGGTGGAATAAGTTGATTTTACAGCACAATAAGGAGGCTGAACTATTCCACTAATTTGTTTACTGTAGGCCACCCAAGTACTGGTGAAAAGAGAAAAAGGTCGTGTTTCATCACGTAAAGTTGACACCGCTTTCAAGAATAGCTTGAAAGTAGAAGGCCGTGTCAACTACCTCTCTCGATTCTCGTGCCAGAGAAGGTGCCGCAGTTGTGTAGTTGTAAAGGATTAAAATGGGTAACGAAGCTTCAAAACTCACTGTTGACGAGCAGTGGTTAGAGAAAAAATGTCCAGGCGCCGGACAAATTAGTGCATGTAGATGGAGAAATCCTAAGAAAACAAAATGTCCCACTTGGGAAGGTAAATGTAGCCCATCAGCGTTAACACAACTGAGGGAAGCTCTTTTGAAAGAAATAGCAGAGACAAAAAACTTAAAAAAGAAAGGGAAACGTTCGCACGAATTGCAATATTTCAAGGCCTGGAAGGTAGAAGCAGCTAGGCGAGAGGAAAACAAAAAGAAAAGACAAGAGAAAAAAGATAAAAAGTCAGAAAAACAGAACAACCGCCAGTTTAGTAAAACCGGAAGACGAGACACTGTGCGGTGCTCACAACATATGTATTAACCACCCACCACCATATGCACCGCCACCTCCCACTTCTGCAGCCACAGCTGCAGCATCACCCACATCTGCAGCCACAGCTGCAGCACCACCCATTAAACACTCACCCATATCAGGAAGAACTAGGTCACACACACATCATCATCCTTATGTAAAAGCACAGACAATGCTAAACAAACTCTCACTCAAAAATAGCCCACAAGAAGAAATAGGTCGTGATCCCACTGGGACCGACCTCTGGGGTGACACAGTCCACCCGCCAGCCGCTGGTATCTACCCAATGGTAGCAGTAGCTAACCCTAGATTTGGCCTAATAATAGGGCCAGAAGGACAAGAAGAGCAAGATGACCGCCCAAACATACATGTTTTTCGTCCGTGGTCACAAAAGGACAGACAAAACGTCCTGAAAGACGTTCCTCCACTGAATGAAGGTTTTACACCATGGAGGGATTAGAGATGGACCGATCCGATATTACGTATCGGTATCGGTCCGATACTGACCTAAATTACTGGATCGGATATCGGCGAAAAATAAAAAATGTAATCCGATCCATTAAGTATCAAAAAAAGCATCTCACAAAACTTGCAACACGGCGTAACTCGGCTCATAACCGTAGCACGTCGGAGCAGTGTGATAGAGCGGCTGTGTGTATCTGTAGCCGCTACCAAACCAGCATTTCATCTCCGAGGAAGTTATCCCAGAGAGAAGTAAAGCAAGTGTGTAAGTTCATCTCTGAATGTTTGTAAAGTGTTCCCGTGTTAAGCTTAACAACCGATATATGGAGCGACTGCTTCTCTCTCTCCCTCACCTTCCTGCCGCTACTTCAATCGTGAAACTGCTTAACGATCAGCTGATCGGCTTTTCTGTCGCGAGTCCGTCTCTCTTCTTTGTTTTTGGCCCACTTTGCACCAGAAAGAGGAAACCAGCGGCTGAACAACAGCAGCACGTTTAAGCTTGATAAGCTGTTGTTAGAATGTATTTAATATTACTTTCTACACCAGGATCCTTTTCACGTAGCTGACGGCTGGTAACTGTGCAGGGGCGGATCTAGCAAAGTGCAGCCAGGGGGGCCGATAGGGAATGAACAGGGAAAAGGGGGCACAAAGACATACTTTTCTTTCTTATTCTCATTTAAAATGTCTCGCTTTTAATAAATAATTATCTGAATCTTACACCCAAAGTTTTAATCTGATGTAAAATGTATAGAAGTCCATTACTGTATATAGTAACTATTAAGTCTATATACCCTAGTAAGCTATAGTACTTTTTCCTTTGGGAAGGTACCGTCTGTGAATTCTGCAATTCTGTTGAAGAAAGATGTTGAATCTATTTAATTATTCTTGAAAAATAATTTGTTTCTGTGCATTTTTTTCCACCCTGCATCAAATTAAAGTTGATTACGTCGATTAAGCATCATGAGGTGGAGGGTGGGTGGTTCCCTATTTTTTTTTTTTTTTTGCTGGGAGTTTGCAACCCTATTAGTTAGGTTGCTTAATATTTCTGCTAAGTACTCTTTAAAATACCAGAATAGGGAGGATGGAGTAGGTTTAAGTTAGGTTTTAAGTTAGGTAAGGTTTATTAGATTGATCAGTGTTGCTGAACTATGAAATATTTTGGGTGCAGTGTATTTTTTACACACAGGTATAACAGAATAGCTTTAGTGTTGTTGTTTATTTAAACTTGAGTATGAACTTATACAAAATGCAGCAAGATATTAAAAAAAAACAGTTTTATTGATTAAAAAACACAATATCGGATTCATATCGGTATCGGCAGATTTCCAAATTTATGATATCGGTATCGGTATCGGACATAAAAAAGTGGTATCGTGCCATCTCTAGGAGGGATGCTGTAGAACTGATCAGAAGGCAATGGTATTTAAACGGTCATGAAATGCTTCAAGTAATGCAAGATTTATTAGGTTTAAAGATGGGAACAGTTAGAGGAGATTATACCGGCTCAAACGCCGGGGGTGTAGCACATGCACCAGGAAGCACCGACCTAATCAATGACCTAACAAATTTATATGAGAGAATTAGAGTATGGTTGGCCCCGAGGGCTGACTATGGAAAAATAGGAGAGGTGAAACAAAAAGAAGCCGAAACAGCTTCTGATTTTTTGGACCGGCTACGCCCGGTTTTTAGACAGCATTCAGGCCTAGATTATGAAGAAGCCCCAGAGAGACCATACCAACAGCAATTAAAGAACGCATTCTTAAACGGTCTCCTTCCCCCAGTTAGAGCCCATGTTGAAAAACACTGGGTAACAATGAACACCGGTAACCTAGCAGACGCTCTGCAGTATGCAGAACATGCAACCCGAGTGGTAAAAAAGAAAGAGAAAGGAGGTGTTTTCACTGTGGATCCTGAAACAGGATTCATAGCATTTGCTGGTGGATACAGAGGACAGAGACAAGGACAGCAGAAGGGAAAGGGAAAGAAAAGTGGTGGTTATAAGGGTTATAAGGGAGACAGGGGACAAAGGGGTGAGAGAGACTATCGCTGTTATAATTGCGGAAAAGAAGGACATTTTGCAAGGGACTGTAGGCACAAAAAGGATGACTCAGGAAAGGGTCAGAGTAAGTGACTAGAACAGGAAACAGAAGAAGAAACAGAAATTTTCAACATAGAACAGTTGCTCCTAGGTTCTGAACCCTATGTTTTTGGCAAATCATGCATGTTCTGACAAATACTTTTGCTGAAGTTTCGAAATCTTGGGTATAGAAATGTTTAGAGAGTATATCCAACATCCCTCCTGTCGACACGTGAGTAGAACCGTGTGTCACTAATGCTGCTGTTTTGTGTAGGGATTTTGGTAGTATTGGTTTGCCATTACAAGTCATCAAATCATTTTCTAGCTGTGCTCCACATTTTAACCATTTCTTTTGTTCTGTAGTTGGTGCGGCTTTTTGTTCGTTTATAAGCACATCAAGTGGTATTTGCATTGAGGAGTCAGACATTAATGTGTCTATAGAATAAACATTTTATTCACTAATAAAATTACAAATTAATCAGACTAAGCTATATTAACTGCTGTGGTTTTGTACTGTGTGCTGACTGATCTGTAAAGGACCTGAACTGTCACAGTATGCAGAAGCAGACTGTATGTATAGTGAACAGTGGAAGCAGACACAAAGGAACATGGGACCAAACTTGAATTAACAAAAAGTGAGCAGTTTAATATGACTGATGGAGAAATACAAAGTAATGCATAAGGCAAGCAAAGATGAGAATAAACAATAACCTAAACTGGGGAAGCTAAAAATAAACATGAAAAAGCATAAACATGAAACTTGTCGTGGATACAAAGATACCTGAAACAGGAAGACATGACGCAAAAGACAACAGATGACCTGACACTGAACAAAGGAGGACTTAAGTACACAGAAAGATGTGTGAGAGGATGGGGAACAGGTGGGATCACAGCTGGGACAAATCAGACCGAACGTGATAAGGGGAAGCAAAACTAGACACACTGCACATAGGACAGGGAAACAGGACACAGGAAACAGCATGGAACGCAGACATGACAACACGAACCTGACACCATAAGATGCGCAGACATGAGACACATAAAGGGCGAACATAAACACAGGGGTAAAGGACACAAGGGGAATCGAAAAAACAATGAACTATAACGACAACTTAGGCAAAGTAGAAATTCCTAAAGGACTTAAACATGAACTATAAACATCAAAATAAGCTAAAACTTTAAACGCTGGGTCAAAAGACCCATGATCATGACCTGAACAGGTGGAACTGATTCTTAAAGAGTCCATTAAGCAGTTAAAAAGAAGCTGAAGATTCAGGACAGCATGGAGTTCAGTCCGCAGCAGTCAGACGATGTTGGTGTCGTACTTCACGTCCTGCAAACATCAACACGATACGTGAGCCCTGCTCTGCAGCAAGTCCAACACACCTGTAACCTGGTATCTGTCCATGACCAGGATTCACTTATACTAAGTCACATGAAGCTAAGTTTTGACCAGGACATGTCCTTCAACGCACATATTAAACAAATATGTAAGACTGCTTTCTTCCATTTGTACAACATCTCTAAAATTAGAAATATCCTGTCTCAGAGTGATGCTGAAAAACTAGTTCATGCATTTATTACTTCCAGGCTGGACTACTGTAATTCATTATTATCAGGATGTCCTAAAAACTCCCTGAAAAGCCTTCAGCTAATCCAAAATGCTGCAGCAAGAGTCCTGACAGGGACTAGAAAGAGAGAGCAGATTTCTCCTGTTTTGGCTTCCCTTCATTGGCTTCCTGTTAAATCCAGAATTCAAAATCCTGCTCCTCACATACAAGGTCTTAAATAATCAGGCCCCATCTTATCTTAATGACCTTGTAGTACCATATCACCCTATTAGAGCACTTCGCTCTCACACTGCAGGCCTACTTGTTGTTCCTAGAGTATTTAAAAGTAGAATGGGAGGCAGAGCCTTCAGTTTTCAGGCCCCTCTTCTGTGGAACCAGCTTCCAGTTTGGATTCGGGAGACAGACACTATCTCTACTTTCAAGATTAGGCTTCAAACTTTCTTTTTTGCTAAAGCATATAGTTAGAGCTGGACCAGGTGACCCTGAATCCTCCCTTAGTTATGCTGCAATAGACGTAGGCTGCTGGGGATTCCCATGATGCATTGAGTTTTTCCTTTCCAGTCACCTTTCTCACTCACTATGTGTTAATAGACCTCTCTGCATCGAATCATATCTGTTATTAATCTCTGGCTCTCTTCCACAGCATGTCTTTATCCTGTTTTCCTTCTCTCACCCCAACCAATCACAGCAGATGGCCCCGCCCCTCCCTGAGCCTGGTTCTGCCGGAGGTTTCTTCCTGTTAAAAGGGAGTTTTTCCTTCCCGCTGTCGCCAAAGTGCTTGCTCATAGGGGGTCATATGATTGTTGGGGTTTTTCTCTGTATCTATTATTGTACGATCTACTGTGCAATATAAAGCGCCTTGAGGCGACTGTTGTCATGATTTGGCGCAGTGTAAATAAAATTGAATTGAACTGAATTGAATGCCAGGGTCTAACCTGCAGGAGGCTTGTGTGAGAGGGGCGGGGCTGGCAGCATCTGACCAATCACGAATAGAGAGAGAGATAGAGAGATAGAGATTTAAGACCACTTGAAAAATCCACTGAAGGAAAAAGCACCCCAGACCACTATGGCGTCCCCTCCACTGTGGTGTGTAGAAAACATTTCAGGTGGGATCTCCTTGTCATGCTAGTAGCGCTGGAAACCATCAGGACCATCAAGGTTACATTTGTTCTCATAGGAGAATAAAACTTTCTTCCACCTTTCAGATAATGTTTCAGATGATGTTTGGTGCTCTGTAGCAAAGTCCAAACAGTCAGTTCTGTGGTGTTCAAGGAGACGAGGCCTTTGAAGACGTGTGTTTGTTTTTGAAGCCTTTCAGTCTCAGATGCCGTTTGATGGTTATGGGGCTGAACTCGGCACCAGTAACGGCCTTAATTTGGGTCGAGGAGCGGCCAGTGTTCAGGCTCAGTGCTGGGGACATTTTTTTGGTCTTCCACTTGGCCTATTTGTTCCATAACCCTCAGGACCATTTAAGAAATTCCAAATGACTGTCTTACTGCATCCCACCTCAGCAGCGATGACACGCTGTGAGAGACCCTGCTTATGCAGTTCAACAATCTGACCAGGCTCAAAAAAGCTTTTTTGCCTTTGCCATCAGGACGTCATGACAGTGTGACTACCTGACAGAAAATAACAATGAATCCACGTTTCTGCACAGGTTTGTCCTTTTAAAGGCATGTGGACCTAAACTTTTGATCAGCTGTAAAACAGCTTGTTTCAGTTTAAGCGTTGTTTTCAATCAACTGCATGCTCAAAAAAATGTTTTGTCTCACTCCAATTTCTTCTTGTTGCACGTTGAAGCTTGGAACCTTGTTCAGATCCATCCATGCAAAATATGATTCTTTTTTTTGTGTGTATTTTTCAAGTGGTCTTAAAGTTTTTTATTTTATGTATTTATTTTTTGTAAATGTTAATATAGTGGTGTGAAAAAGTGTTTGCCCACTTTCCTGATTTTTCTATTTTTTGTATGTTTGTCACATTAAGTGTTTTAGATCATCTAACAAATGTAAACATTAGACAAAGATAACACAAGTAAACACATAATGCAGGGGAAACAACCCAAACCTACACGGCCCTGTGTGAAAAACTGATCACACCTTTGGAAGTTCAGTTTCTCTAGCCACACCCAGGCCTCATTACTGCAACATGAAATCATTGAAAGCACTTAAATAGGACCTGACTAACAAAGTGGAGCAGACCAAAAGATCCTCAAAAGACAGACATCATGGCATGATCGAAGTAAATTTAAGAACAAAACAGAAACAAAATTATTGAGATCAGTTAGTCTGGAAAAGGTTTTAAAGGCTCTGGGACTCGAGTAAACCACAGTGAGAGCCATTATCCACAAAAAACATGGAACAGTAGTGAACCTTCCCAGGAGTGACTGACCAAAATTACCCCAAGAGCGCAGCCATGACTCATCCAAAGACCCCAGAACAACAGCCAAAGAACTGCAGGCCTCACTTGCCTCAGTTAAGGTCAGAGTTCATGACTCCACCATAAGAAAGAGACTGGGTGAAGCTGAAGTGCACTTGGTTTCAGCAAGAGGACAACGATCAAAACACAGCAGCAAGTCCACCTCTGAACAGCTTAAGAAAAACAAAATGAAGACTTTGCAGTGGCCTGGTCAAAATCTTGACCCGACTCTGATTGAGATGCTGCGTGACCTTAAAAAGGTGGTTCATGCTTGAAAATCATCCAGTGTGGCTGAATTACAACAATTCTGCAAAGACGAGTGGGCCAGAATTCCTCCACAGCTGTCAAAGACTCAATGAAGTAATACAAATGCTTGATTGCAGTTGTTGCTGCTAAGGATGGCCCAACCCGTTGTTAGGTTCAGGGGGCAATCACTCTTTCACACAGGGCCTTGTAGGTTTGGGAGTTTTTCCTGTATTTTGTGTTTACCTTTGTTATCTTTGTCTAATATTTAAATTTGTTTGATCCGAAACGTTTGAGTGTGACAGACATAGAGAAAAGAGGGAAAATCAGGAAGGGGACAAACACTTTTTCACACCTCTGTATATATTTTATATTTAACATTCATGGTTTAACCCCATGTTTTTCTTTTAACTTTGAGATTTTTATCTTAATTTGAAGTTTGTCATTACAGTTGGACACTGCTGCTTATTGTTGTTATTATTATTTTGATTTTTTTAATCTCGCACAGTCTGTATATGTTGATATGACTGTCACTTATTCTGAGTTTCTGCAGTACTCAGTCCTACACAAATACACACTATTATTACTTATCACTGTCTGCACACACAGCTTTGATGGATCCTCCAGGAGTGATGACACCATTTTCCGGTGAACTGATTGGTCAGTAGGTGGTGAGATCACACACACACACACACCATCAGGTCGTCCTGTCTCTGAGTCACATGCTGAGTCTGTTCGCTCTTATCTGTCTCTCCTTCAAATAAACTTTATTAAACAGCAGCCCTTAAAGCTCTCGCACACTCTGCTGTCTGCAGTCTGTGTTCAACCTTCATGTTTTTATGATATTACACATTTGTTTAAAATCAGCCGCTCTGTGTCAGCACACCTGTCCATCTTTCAGGTTGGTCACATGTCGCAAACTCTGCCCTTTCCATGTAATTAATAAACTTTGGTTGATTTACTTAGTTGATGACCACTTCCTGTGTTAGGATAAGTGAAGCCAGATGAGGAAACGTCTTAGTACAGGCCCCAGCTTCCCACCTCAACAACACACCTCATAGCTGACCTCTGAAGGGGGTGGGGCTTCTGACACAGGTGGGGATTCGTATGTACATGGGACCTCTGAAGCAGCTTCGAGCGATTTGTTGAGAAAGATGATTGGCTAAAAACAACCCCAAAGACACAGCTGTTAAGGTTTGAATTGGAAACATGAAGAATGTGAAAAGACTGAGCTGATTCAGGTGGACACAGGTGGACTCACCTGATCAGTGGAGGTACACAAAGCGTAGCAGCTAAAGGCAGCGATACAGATGGAAACGATAAACTCCAGGAGACACAAAACAGCCAGAACACCGAAAACAGCTCTCTGGACCTGGGAGGAAAAAACAAACCTGTGCTTTTAGCCCTTTCCATTAGAACCTATTCAGATCAGGCTGAGGCGACTTGAGTACCACCTCAAGTGCGTGGGACAATTACAGCAACATGGCTGAATGTCCTGTGACGTCATTTATATGCAGCATGAACGCCATTTTCTACTTGCTGCTCGGTCTGTGGCTTTTTGTCAGACTCGGGGACTGCAGTGTTGTTTCTGTGCAGCCGTTTCCCTCTTTGCCAGATTTTTAAAATGGCAGCTTCAATTTTCATAAAGGAGACGCTCTCATGACTCGTGGAGTGGTGCCACTGACAAGCCAATCGGTAGCACAATTTCAGATTACCTTGATCCAAGTAGGTACTAAAAAAGTACCTGCAATCAGGAACCACCACCTAATGCAGGGGTGTCAAACTCCAGGCCTTGAGGGCCGGTGTCCTGCAGGTTTTAGATAACACCCTGGGTCAACACGCCTGAATCAAATGATTAGTTCTCCAGGCTTCTGGAGAATTTCAAGACATGGTGAGGAGACAAGGACACATCTAAAACCTGCATGACACCTGCCCTCAAGGCCTGGAGTTCGACACCTGTGACCTAATGGAAAACCCTAAAAACCATGTCATGCCATGCCAAGCCAACCTGAGCAGGTACTAATGGAAAAGGGCTTAAGAAATACTGATAGCCTCTAATGATAAACAGAGAACAATTAGAGACCACAGTCAATCACAGTAAATCTAGACACAGAATAAAACTCCCAATAAAAAGGACATGAATCATAATAATGATGATAATTTATAACAGGAGAGAACGTCATTGCTTCAAAAGTTTCCACATTCATTTTAAACCAGTCGCCACACTTTTCAGACTATTTTTGCTTGAAGGAACTGGACTAAAGAGCACTTTCTGCTAAATGCGCCCTAAACTTACACATTACACTTTTGTACTGTTGGTAGTAGGTGATGTGAGCGTCAGTGATGGGATGGCAGCACTTCTGTCTGAGACCTGACTGTCATGCAAGTTTTCTGTACTCGTTTGATTGGCAGACACAGCTGCTCTAAATGTTCTTCTCTTTTTTTTTTATTAGCAAAATCAACATACAAACAAAATGCACCATATATTACACAATCAGAGAATAGACATTCCTTACATATTAGCAACTTTCATACATAGGAAAAAGAAGATATAAAAATTGGGTCCTAAAATTTAACAGATTATTAACTCAAAATCTTCCAAAAAGGAAACAAAAAAAGCAGACTTGTTCTTTTTAACTAAAGTCAAAGATTTAACGTCTTGATGCATTCTCAATCATCCAGGAAAGTAAATCTCCAAAAGTTGAATCTGTTCATCTGGACGTAGCGTTTTGTGGGAGAAACGTTTCGTCACTCATCCAGGTGACTTCTTCAGTCTCAGCTGACTGCAGGTTTCCCCAAACCTTATAAACAGTACATTTGCATAATGACTGAAACCAGCCCACTGAAGGAACAATGGGCTGTGAGGTCAGTTCCTTAATCATAATTATGCAAATTCCCATGACCATTGATCAACAATCACTGACCAAAACCCACTGATCAAAGAACACTGATCAATGGCCATGAGTACCATTCACAGAGAGTTGGGGAATGGCTGCAATCACAGCATTGTAAGATGGTGACAGATGTACCCTTAGGCCCCCTCCTCGATTCAGAGATGGTCTTTCCCTTTTCACGTAAATGGCCTCCTTGACTCAGCGCTCAAACCAGCGTTCCTCCCTGTCCAGGATGTGTACATCCTCATCATTGAAAGAGTGTCCACTGGCCTGTAGGTGTAAATAAACTGCAGAGTCCTGGCCTGATGAGGTTGCTCTTCTGTGTTGTGCCATCTGCTTTGCTATAGGTTGTTTGGTTTCCCCGATGTATAAATCCTGGCAATCCTCCTGGCACTTAACAGCGTACACTATGTTACTCTGTTTGTGTCGGGGACCCGATCCTTGGGTGGACCAGTTTTGGCGCAGCGTATTTTGGGGTTTAAAAGCCACAGAGACTCGGTGTTTAGAAAAATGCATCTCAACTGTTCCGATACTCCTGACACATATGGGATCACTACAGGTTTTCGCCTGGGCAGCGGTTGTCCTTCTCTCCTGGATCGGCTGGAGCTTTCTTTAGGTGCCTTCCAGCTTTGACAAAAGTCCAGCTGGGATAACCACATTTACTCAGGGCCTTCTTGATGTGCTGTTCTTCTGCCTCCCTGGCCGCTGTGTCAGTGGGGATGGTGTTCGCTCTGTGTTGTAGCGTCCTGATGACACCCAGTTTGTGCTCCAGTGGATGATGAGAGTCAAACCTTAGATACTGATCCGTATGCGTAGGTTTACGGTACACGCCAGCTTTTAGATGTCCCCATTACTGATGGAAATCTCACAGTCTAAGAAGGCTAACCTGCCACTTTTCATATCCTCCCTGGTGAATTTGATGTGTTGGTCCACCGAGTTAATGTGATCCGTGAAATGTAGTACGTCCTGAGATTTTATTTTCACCCAGGTGTCATCCACATATCTGAACCAATGGCTTGGTGGTGTTCCAGGGTAGGATAGCAACGCCCTCTTTTCCACTTCTTCCATGTACAAATTGGCCACGATGGGTGAAACTGGGGAGCCCATGGCACACCCATGTTTCTGCCTGTAGAACTGACCCTTGTATGTGAAGTAGGTGGAATGAAGACACAGTTCCAAAAGCAAACACACTTGGTCGATGCTGAGAGTGGTCCTGTTGCCGAGGTTGGTGTCATCCTGTAATCTCTTACGAACTACCTCCAATGCTTCCGTGACTGGGATGCAAGTGAAGAGCGATGTAACGTCGTACGAGACCATGGTTTCATCTGCCTCCATAATGACATCTCTCACCTTCTCAACAAAATCCAGGGTGTTCTGGATGTGGTGTTCAGAGCTGCCCACCAGTGGGTTGAGGATCGAAGCCAGAAACTTGGAGATGTTATAGGTGACCGAGTTGATCATGCAGACAATTGGTCTTAAAGGTGCACCCTGCTTATGTATTTTCGGTAAACCATACAGACTTGGTGTAGACTCCCCTGGGTACAGCCTGTGGTATGAGGTCCGGTCGATAGCCTTGTCTTGTTCTAACTGCTTCAGACAGTCTATCACCCTCTTCCTGTAGCCACTTCCTGGGTCTCATTTCAGGGGCTCATAAGTATTTTCATCACTTATAAACTTCATCACTGAGTTTATAAGGTTTGGGGAAACCTGCAGTCAGCTGAGACTGAAGAAGTCACTTGGATGAGTGACGAAACGTTTCTCCCACAAAACGCTACGTCCAGATGAACAGATTCAACTTTTGGAGATCAAAGATTTAACCAACAGGTTTGAGTCGTTTTTCCAGTAAGCTAGGGTTGGTTTGGTCTTAAAAAAAAAACAACATTTATGTATAAATTGCTTGCACAAGATTAATAACAAATTAACACCATAATTAGCTTTCTTTTCTTTCAAAAACACTCCAAACATTATCATATTTAAGGTAAATGGGGTAATTTGAATCCCACTGGAATAAAGCCAGATTTGCAAATCCAACCAAAATATTTGTATAAAATTGCACAAAAAAATAGATGGTCCAAATCCTCCTCTTCTGTTTCACAAAATACACAATTACCAGTTTCTATTCTGAATCTATCACCAAGGAGTCTATTTGTCGGGTAAATTTTATTCAAAATTTTAAATTGGACTTCTTTCCCGGCACGGTAGTTAGCACTGTTGCCGCACAGCAAGAAGGTCCTGAGTTCAATTCCACCATCAGGCCGGGGTCTTTCTGTGTGGAGTTTGCATGTTCTCCCCGTGTTTGCGTGGGTTCCCTCCGGGTACTCCGGCTTCCTCCCACCGTCCAAAGACATGCAGCTTGTGGGGATAGGTTAATTGGATAATCGAAATTGTCACTAGGTGTGAATGTGCGAGTGAATGTGAGTGTGAATGGTTGTCTGTCCCTGTGTGTTGGCCCTGCGACAGACTGGCGACCTGTCCAGGGTGTACCCCGCCTCTCGCCCTATGACAGCTGGGATAGGCTCCAGCGCCCCCCGCGACCCTGAAAAAGGATAAGCGGAAGCGAATGAATGGATGGATGGATGGATGGACTTCTTTCCCTTTAGGAGGGATAGGGAAGGTGATATAATTAGTTCTTATTCTTTCAATTTCTTCCCTTTGGAAATCTTTTAATATGTAATTACGTCTAAGTAAATTTGCAGAATGAAGACTCCTTAATGAAGATCTTAGAAACTTATTATAGCATTTAACTGAATACCATCTATATACAGTGTTGGGAAGGTTACTTTTAAAATGTATTCCATTACAGAATACTGAATACATGCCCCAAAATGTATTCTGTAACGTATTCCGTTACGTTACTCAATGAGAGTAACGTATTCTGAATACTTTGGATTACTTAATATATTATCATGCTGTTTACAACTACGTGAATGTACTGCTGCTGTGATTTATTACTGTTACTGAAGGTCCGCGGCTCCAAACAGTAGTAAAGGGACCTCGGGCTAATACAGTGGGTTCCGTGTCGGGCTGGTAGCCGAAAACTAGCTTTACTTTGTTGTCTGGGTCAACTTTGCTTGCGGGAGACAGAGAGAGGCGTTGAAAGGCTGCTCCAACAGAACTTATTTTTTCCGGAGGAAAACACGAACACAGTGTACAGTTGAGTCTTAATAGCTTACTTACAAATGGGCTCGTCAGGCACTCTTCTTGGCTGCAGTGGTTATTATTATATTTACATGCTTCCAGCTCCCGTTTTTGCTCCGTGACAGCTCGGCCTTTTCCTTTCTCTCCCTCCCTCGCTCACAGACACATAACGTGTATGGCAGTCCATTCTGCCTGCAGCACGGACTACACTGCCCATGAGGCTACATTCTTTAGGGCCATGCCTGTAGCATTCTGCCTTTTAGCTTAGCACAACAACAAAAAAGCGCTCTCTCACCCAGGAAACACGCAGAGAGAGAGCGCGTCACCCTGTAACCATGGCAACCGTAACGCTGCCGCCTGGAACAACATTACGTAGCTGTCAAACAAACCCAAATAATCCTGACCCGCGACAATATGAAACAGGGAAGTACCGCCGTGTAATCCATTTATTTCAACAAAGTAACTATATTCTGAATACCACCTTTTTAAACGGTAACTGTCACGGAATACAGTTACTCATATTTTGTATTCTAAATACGTAACGGCGGTACATGTATTCCGTTACTCCCCAACACTGTCTATATATAATTGCCTTAACTTGGGGGAGATGTCAGCATATATTATATCATTTACAACTATGTTTTTAAGTGACAATGGAATGGATTTTATAACCCAATTAAATTTACTTTTAGAACATTGGATATTAAATTTTTGGCAAAAATCTTGATGTCCTAGAACGTGTCCCTCCTCATCTACAAAATGAGCAATTGCCCAAACACCTTTTGATAACCAATCTTGAATAAAAATAGCTTTTCTATTCATCAGTATATATCTATTGTTCCAAATTGGGCTATTATGTGGAGTGAAATTATGTTTAAATAACATTTTCCAATAAAGAAGGACCTGTTTATGGAATTCAGAGTTTAACAGGTAGCTTAGTAAGATTAAAGTCACACTTTAGGAGAAAATCGATACCCCCCAATGTGTTAAAGACCTTACTTGGTATAAAAAACCAAATGGAGTGTGGATTATTTAAGAAGGATTTTAACCATTTAAGTTTCAAAACACCATTCATTATATCAAAGTCAATTGCATTTCCACCACCTTCAATGTATGGTTTAACCAAATCATCTTTAGATATATAATGGCACTTATTCCTCCAAATAAAATTAAAATTCAAGCTATTAATTGTTTTAATAACTTTATTTGATATTGATAAAGAGTAAGCTGGATATATAAATCTAGATAAACTATCCATTTTGGTTAATAATATTCTTCCAAAAATTGTGATGTCTCTTTGTAACCACTTATTTAAGATTGTCTTACATTTGTCAACATTATCTGAAATATTTACTTTTTCTAAGACTTTGTGATCTATAGATATAGATCTATAGATATTTTACCTCCTTCTTCACCTTTATATCGTACAGTAATTGTGAATGACACTCCTTTAATGCCAATAGTTCACATTTGTTTAAATTTAATTTTAAGCCTGAAGCTTTTGAGAATGTAGTGATTATTTGTTTTACCAGGGGAATCTGATGTTCATTTTTTAAGAAAAGAGTATCCGCAAGTTGACTAATTATTAAAAAATTATCCATAATCTCAATTCCGCAACGCTGCTGTTCTTAATTAGAATTGCGAGCATCTCCACAACCATTATGAATAACAGCGGAGAGCTTCCACACCCTTGCCTGATTCCTCTTTTGACGCTAAATCTTTTACCAGTGCCATAGCCTAACGACACAGAGCTGTTTATATCATTATAAAGTATATCTATTATCTTCCTAAATTTATCCCCAAATCCAAATCGAGTTAGTGTTTCTAAAATAAAAGGATGTTCTACTGAATTGAAAGCTTTATAAAAGTCTATAAAAGTCTAAGAAAAGAATGAAATTGTCATCACTAATTAAATCCAGTAAGTCTAAAACCAATCTCATATTATTATGAATGTTCCTGTCTTTTAAAAACCCTGATTGTGTCTCACTAATTATACTTGAAAATCCCTTGTTTAAGCCTTGTTGCAATTGAGCTAGAGAAAATTTATAATCTGTATTTAATAAAGTTATGGGCCTTTAGTTATCCAATTCTCATTTATCTTTATTTGGTTTAGAAATTAATGTAATTAATTCTTGTTTCATGCTAGACATCAATTCTCCCTTTTCAACACTTGCCAGTATAGCTTTGAATAAAATTTCCCTTAAGTCTTCCCCAAAAAATTGGAAGAAATTAACTGTAAGCCCATCTGGACCAGGGGATTTATTAAGCGCCATTTTCTTAACAGATGCATCTAACTCTTCGATTCTAAAATCAGATTCACAAAATTCCTTAAATGATTCATCAATTTTAGGGATCAGATTGTCTATTTGATCAAAAAAGGCATCACAATCTGCTTGGGAGAACTGTGAGGAGTATAAATTGGAATAAAATGTATAAATTTCATTCTCCAAAATTTTAGGATCGTCACATTCAATGCCATCAATTAACAGGGAAGATATAAAATTTCTTTTCTGTCTGCTGTTTTCTAAATTAAAAAAAGTATGAGGAATTTTTTTCCCCCTCCTCAATCCACTTGGCCTGTGAATGCACAAAAGCTCCTTCTGCTTTATTTAGGTAGAGCTGATCTAATTTAGTTTGCAACTCCATAACTTTACTCCTTTCTTGGCTATTTAGATCATCTTTACTACAGCAATAAGTAATTTCTTGGAATAATTTACATTCATATTCTCTTTGCTTTCGACTTGTGTTTTTATTGAATTGAATACTAAATTCTCTAATTTTGAATTTAATGAATTCCCATTTACTGATATATTCTGCAATTAAATGATCAGCCATAATATCGTTTATAATTTTTTTGACCATGTTGCAGTAATCTTCATTTTGTAAAAGTTTGGCATTGAACTTCCAATAAGTTCTTTTATTTGATTTTCTAATTTCCGATTCTAAGCATACGTCAATAAAGCAATGATCAGAAAGGGGTGCATTTGACATCACAACGTTTACAGTGTAGTTAAGAATGTTGTCACTTCCTAGCCAATAGTCTATTCTAGATTTACAAGCTCCATTTGGTTTAAACCAGGAAAAGCTCTTAATTCCTGGATTTCTTACTCTCCAGATATCTGTCAAATTGTTGTTTATCAAAAAATCTATAATTAGGTTATTTTTTTGTGGTCTACCTGTCCTTGAGGGCCATCTATCAGTCCATTCATCAGGAGTCATATTCCAATCACCACCCATCAAAATGTATTCAGTAGGGTATCGACCTTTAAGTTCAAAAATATTTAAAGTTATATCTTCTAACATAATTTTATTCTGACTTTCATTATTATATCCATAAACGTTGACTAAAATGAAAAACAAGCTTTCAACTCTCATTACAGCAATCAACCAATGACCATTCAAGTCAGTCCGTTGTATTACAAGATCCCCAGGAAAGTTATTGAATAAAATTGCTACACCCCCCGACCTCGTTGAGCCATGGCTAAACAGGATTTTGCTGCCCCATTGGTTTGACCAAAAAGATACATCACTATCAGATGAATGAGTCTCTTGTAGAAAAATACAGTTTGATTTTTGACCTTTGCAGTACAAAAATAAGGCTTTTCTTTTAACAGATTCTCTTAAACCCCTAACATTTAAAGAACCAAAACAAATGTTAACATTCAACATGAACTATAGAATATCACTCACCACGTGAGAAAAAAACGAAAAAGAAAAAAGTACTAAATGCTGAGCTCCTCAGACCGCGGATAAGTTTCCACTATTTCAGTTTTTTGTCCTTTTTAGTTCTCCTGTCTTTCCTCAACTTTGTGTCCATCAATGAAGGCATGTGGACCACGAAAGTAGGCTCGTTTACCTGCACGACTTGCCTCCTCCACCAGAGGCCATAGGCGCTGTCGATCTTGTATGTCCTCCTGCGATAACATCTCTGCGAAGCTGATGCCTTCTTGCTTGCAGGTTGAAGAATCTTTGGTGCGCCTCCACAATTCTTCTTTGATTCGCCTTTGTGTGAATAGAATAATGATGTTTCTGTTTCTGCCATCAACTCGTTTCCCTAAGCAATGAACAATATCAACGGCCTCTTCTAAGTTCAAGTCAGGGGCAATCTTCTGAAGTGTTTGCAAAACCTTCACTCTAATGTTTTCGTCTTTGTCTTTCTTCACCCCTTTCAGCTTTAAGCACCACCTCATTCGGTAGCACTCTTGTTCTCTCACTCTTCTTTTCAAATCTTCATTTTCTTTAAGGAGCTGTTCATTCGCATTTGCCAGTTTAACAACTTTCAGTTTGAAATCGACTATCTCTGCAGCATTAAACTCTATAGCCTTAGCCAAGCTGGCAACCATAGCTGCACTGTCTGTTTTGTTCCTTGATATCTTCCAGTTGTATTTCAAATTTCTTCTCAAGTCCCAGAATGGCTTCAAATATAGTTTTATTGGAGATATCATCTTCCTTCTCTGAAGATTTTGTTCTTTTCTCCTCTGGCGGTTGTTTTGATGGAGTTGGGGGCGCTGAGTCTGCTCCCCGTTCTCGCTTGTTTAGGCCCACGTTAGCAGCTTCAGTGCTAGCATAGCCATGGTCACTGACTTTAGCATGCGAAGACGTCTTAGCATTGGGGTTTGACGGCACAAATTGCAGCTTTGCATTCTTAATAACCTTTTGGGCATCCATAGTTATAATTCGAGTGGAAGGAGAATAAAGTTACTTAACAAATTTTGCGGTCTTTCTGAGCTCCTGAAAAAACACGACTGTTCAAGCCCCCATCTTGGTGCCTCCCCGCTCTAAATGTTCTTTGTTAAATGTGTTTGAAAACAGCATGTCTGTTTGTTCTCCACAGCTACAGTAAGAAGGGCTGCAGCTCTTCAGTCAGCCTGTAGATGGCGCTGTCCTCTACAGGCATCTGGATAATTTAGTCACAACACTGGAGGGTAAAATAAATACTACATAGGAGGCCATGTTAGTGAACGCTGGGAAAGAAGACTGTAGTAAAAGTGATGATGGTTTTCTTTCACCTTGGTGCACCTTAGGCATGATTCAACCTGTTCAGTCATTCCAGTATGCAGGGATCATTTAGATGTTAGTACACTGTGACTGCATGAAATCCCTTTTTCTAATAACCAAATTCTATCCCTCCTTTATCAAACATACATTTCAGCTGTTACACAGAATAACAGGGCTGCTTCTGCACCCGTCACTGAGTGACGTCTGTCCTTCAGATGCTCTGTTAGCTGCTGCTTTTTACATGGATGTTACTGGCAGCAGGTCTGTAGTTTTCTAAATCAGAATGATGTTCAATGCTCCTCTGATTCTTCTGTCTTTAAAAACTCCCTCATCTGAACACAGAGCACTGAAGAGCTCTCTGAGAATCTGGTACCTGCAGAGGAGGTGTGACCACAATCAAGATCCACCCCCCAAAATCCTTCAGCGGCTTTGATCAAGAGGCTGAAATCAGATGTGTAGAAGATTTTGTACAATATAAAACAAAATGTCTTACCCTTTCATAGTTGGGAGTGAATGACCAGTCGGGGGTACTGGTGTTCAAGTAAGAGCTACCATAATAATGATAATCATAATGTGGCCAAAAGGCTTCCAGGATGTAGATGATGATGGCAGCAGCTGAAGAAACTGCAGCAATAACATTGGCTCCCAGAGCTCCTCTCACCTGCAGAGCACAAAACAGGTCAGCACACCTGGAACACCTAGCAGCACCTGAAAGGCAGATTAAACCTGTAGAAAGTGCAGCTCACCAGAGTCACGGGACAGTGTGGAGACTAGTTTTAGAACAGATGTTGGAGAATATTTAATCCTGAAAAAAGTACCTTTAACCACTTTATTTAACATTGATTATAGACCTGTGTCCTAATGATGGGACAGCTTTCCTTTCTGCTTCACATTAACTTTATAAATACAGAAATGGAGCTCTTTTCCAACCTGACTAAACAGAGCTTTTAATCATTTTCCTCTCATCCATCCATCCATCCATCCATCCATCCATTCATTCGCTTCCGCTTATCCTTTTCAGGGTCGCGGGGGGGCGCTGGAGCCTATCCCAGCTGTCATAGGGCGAGAGGCGGGGTACACCCTGGACAGGTCGCCAGTCTGTCGCAGGGCCAACACACAGGGACAGACAACCATTCACACTCACATTCACACCTAGTGACAATTTCGATTATCCAATTAACCTATCCCCACAAGCTGCATGTCTTTGGACGGTGGGAGGAAGCCGGAGTACCGGAGGGAACCCACGCAAACACGGGGAGAACATGCAAACTCCACACAGAAAGACCCCGGCCTGATGGTGGAATTGAACTCAGGACCTTCTTGCTGTGCGGCAACAGTGCTAACCACCGTGCCACCGTGCTGCCCGTTTTCCTCTCAGTCACACTTTAATGCTGTCAGTCTGCTAATATCGTACTTTCATCTTACTGGTGACCTGCCCGTGGTATATTCCATCTCTCACCCTATGAGAGCTGGCATGGGCACAGCCTTGACTCTGAATTAGAGAAACGAGTTTGAAGCCTAATCTTAAAAGTAGAGATGTCTGTCTCCTGAATCCAAACTGGAAGCTGGTTCCACAGAAGAGGGGCCTGAAAACTGAAGGCTCTGCCTCCCATTCTACTTTTAAATACTCTAGGAACAACAAGTAGGCCTGCAGTGTGAGAGCGAAGTGCTCTAATAGGGTGATATGGTACTACAAGGTCATTAAGATAAGATGGGGCCTGATTATTTAAGACCTTGTATGTGAGGAGCAGGATTTTGAATTCTGGATTTAACAGGAAGCCAATGAAGGGAAGCCAATACAGGAGAAATCTGCTTTCTCTTTCTAGTCCCTGTCAGGACTCTTGCTGCAGCATTTTGGATTAACTGAAGACTTTTAATGAGTTCTTTCCACACAAAGAGCAGGTCATAGTTTGGTTTCCCATCACTGTACCATCAAAGACCAGAGGTTTATCCACAATGCTCATATGAAAAAAGAAAAAAAAAGGTGCTTGCCAACTGTAGCTACAAGATGAAAGTAATGTAAAGGACGGATCCACATATTAATTGACAGATGAGGTGCTATATGACAGCGCTGTGTGAGATGAAAAGAGAGAGATCACTTTACTTTGGTAAAGGTACGGTGCTGTCAGTAGATCTATTCATGTTTCTGTATCTTTCATGTGAATATACTCATAGCTGGACTTTATAACCTGAATTTATTTGTCCAGTTAATAACATGAGCTAGATAACAGAAAGCTATGCTGCTATGTTGGATATTTTTAGACTCACCAGACAACAGTTAAGGGATTTCCCAGCCGATACAGTCATAGATCCAGCTAAGACAAACTGCAAGAGACCACAAACAGGGTGCCATGTTAGCACAGATAGGTGGTGCCTAAAGCTACCTTACATGTCCCAGTTTAACTAATTGTTGTGTGTTATCTGGCTTCATGGATAGATAGAGCTGGGTGTCATCTGCATAGCAGTGAAAATTTACGCTATGTCTTCTAATGATACTGCCTAAGGAATGGATGTATAATGTAAACAGAATTGGTCCTAGCACTGAACCCTGTGGAACACCATAATTTATATATATAATTACTTTAAGAAAGACATCTACTGTGATAAAGTCTACTCTCCACTGCTGTGTAATCAATTATTGTAAATGTAAATGTTATCAGGACAGACAGCAGAGGGTTTTCAGGAAACACTGTTAAATGTTCAGTTTCTATGCCATATATTAAAACAAGATCTAGAGTGTGATTAAAGTGGTGGGTGGGTTCTTTTACATTTTGAGAGAAGCCAATTGAGTCTAATAACAGATTAAATGCCATGTTGAGGCTGTCATTTTTAGCATCTACATGGATGTTAAAATCACCCACAATAATTATTTTATCTGAGCTGAGCACTAAATCAGATAAAAAGTCTGAGAAATCAGAGAGAAACTCTGTGTAAGGCCCAGGTGGACGATAGATGATAACAAGTAAGACTGGTTTCTGAGTTTTACAGCTGGGGTGGACGAGGCTAAGCATCAGGCTTTCAAATGAATTAAAAGTCTGTCTTGGTCTTTGGTTGATTAATAGGCTGGTGTGAAAATTGCTGCCACACCGCCCCTCGGCCTGTGCTTCGAGATTTCTGGTAGTTAGAATGACTCGGGGTGTTGATTCATTTAAAGTAACATAATCATCCTGCTGCAACCAGGTTTCTGTAAGGCAGAGTAAATCGATTTGTTGATCAATTATTAAGTCATGTACTAACAGAGACTTGGAGGAGAGAGACCTAATATTTAATATTTTTAATGTTTAAGTTGTTTGTTGCTGGTTTTTAGTTTGTTTTTTGTCTGTTTGGGAGCTGACACGGTCTAAATGGAGATGGGTTTTGGGGGGGGGTAGCAGGAGGAGAGAAGCTGCAGAGAGGTGTGTAAGACTGCAACTCTGCTTCCTGGTCCCAACTCTGGATAGTCATATTTAAAGTAAAGCTCATTGCAATGAATGAGCTTTACTGGTGATACTCAGGAATTGAATAATACAAAATACAAAAACTCAGGCAAGGAAGGAACTAGGAAACTCAGAAACTACAGGGGAAACATGGACAACATGGGGGAGAGTGCATGCAGGATGAGGGAACACATGATAAAGAACAGAGGGAGACTAAGCATTATACATGGACAGCTACAGAGGGAAGAGGAAACAGGTGGGAGCACAGCTGACACTAATCATAGTGAAGGAGACAAGGGCTGTGTCCCAATTCAGTGACCACATGGTAGTCTGCGAAGTGTGGGTACTACGAACTGTGAGAAGTGTGGGAGTGAGAGGCTTGTGAAATGGGACGGTCTGGCCTTCGTCGTGCTGCTCAGGTTGCCTAGCAACTATGATACTAACCGTGAGAAACGTTTCATACAGCTTTGTGTGACAGAGATGAAGGAGAAAAATGTCTTTTGTTCTTTCATTCTTTATGACATCACTTTGATTAGTTGAGTCTCTGAGTATTTTTGCATTTATGGGGCGATCGTGGCTCAAGAGTTGGCAGTTCGTCTTGTAATCGGAAGGTTGCCAGTCCGAGCCCCGGCTCGGACAGTCTCGGTTGTGTCCTTGGGCAAGACACTTCACCTACCGCCAACTGGTGATGGCCAGAGGGGCCGATGGCATGATATGGCAGCCTCGCTTCTGTCAGTCTGTGGCTACGACTGTAGCTTACCTCCACCAGTGAGTGAATGAATAGTGGAATTGTAAAACGCTTTGAGGGTCTCGAAAAGCGCTATATAAATGCAATCCATTATTATTATTTGGCACCTGGCACCTGGCACTTGGGAATCCACTGCTGTGTATGTCACCTTTGCTCTTGTAAAAAAATTCATTGCATAATGAACATGGGATGAGGGAGAACACAGAAAACGAACAATGAGACTGAGAGAAGATGAGACAGAGGGAGAAAAACTAGACACAAAAACACAGAGGGACAGAAGGTTACCAAAATATAACAGGAAAACTCCAGCACAGGGAGACAGACAGGGAGTTAAACATGCGAAGATCAAAGTGGTAAATCATGAGGACGACTGCACATGGAAGACAGAGTAGGAAGAGAATGCTCCAGAGAGCTAACCAACCATTTCCAAAAACCAAAACAATCATGAATTAACACGGTACCAGTACCATGACAGATTAGGGGTTGCTTGATTGTGGCGGGGGGGTTGTCTCGGATATTGTAAGGTGTTTACCTCACAGTATAAAGCACCTTGAAGCAAATTAACACACATGCTGGAGTAATTTTTGAAGTTTGCTCAGAGGTAACAACAGAAGCGCCGGACTATTTGTCTGACCTTTTGCAGTTTTATTCACCCTTCAGAGCCGTTTGATCAAGTGATCATTTGCTCCTTACCTTACACAAGTCTATAATGGTTCATAGAGGGGATCGGGCATTTGTGGTTGTGGCGCTGAAAATGTGGAACGATCTACCTCTCCACATTAGAAAGGCCCCAAATGTCACTCTTTTTAAATCCCATCTTAAAACATATTTTTTCTCTTTGGCTTTCTATACTGCATGAGAGTTACCAATTTTTTATTATTTGAATGTTCTTACCTGCTTGATGATGTTAATGTCATTGTTTAATTATTATGTTGTACAGCACTTTGGTCAGCTCTGTGTTGTTTTAAATGTGCTTTATAAATAAATGAAATGAAATCTGTTTGATCATGCAAAAACACTGAAATTAGTTCAGAAATTTCAACCGGAGGGAAGAAGTCCTGTTTAGCCAATTTCCTACGATGTTGTTTAGTATCTGTTCTTAAAGGTGATGTATTTTCTGTGTTTGGTAGTGAGTTTGGTCATAAAACCTCAGAATTGTAAAGTGAAAGCAGAGAAAAGACCAACAGAGTCTCAGCACACTTACAGACAGAGGTCCCCACAAGAAGACACCGCTATAAATCTCCAAATCAGAGTGTGGAAGCACGATGATCCCAAACAGGAGGACCAGCAGGCCGACCATGATCTGCACCGTCTATGGGTACAACCGTACGCAGCACACAGATGCTTTACTGCAAACACTGTGTACTATTACTGTGATTCTGAGCAGTTACAGAGTCTCACCCCCAGGGCCTCCGGTCGTCCTTGGCTGAACTTGGTCTTCTGTGGAGTGTTTTGTGGCTCAGTAGCGGGGATCACGTGGGTGACCACGAAGACGCTGCCCACCGTCCCTGCTGCAGATGTAGAAGCTGACATGTTTGAGCTGGAGTGACAGAAGCTACTGTGGGCTGCTGCTTTGTATTTGAGCTCACAGCTAATGATTGAATCAGGACTGCTTCCTGCTTCCTCCTCAATTCCCCTTCACGAAAACACAGCATGTGTTTTTACGAGAAGGAGGAAATTTAGCCCTGAAAAATTAAGCTGACTTTGACCTTCATGTTTCAGCTCCCTGCAAATATTCATCTTCCTCTTTTTGGTCTGGCTGCTGTTTAACTTTTCTAGTTAATGACTTATAGCCCTCCTGCTGTGAACACCATAATGGATGAACCATGAGATCTTGTATTTATCCACAAAGCACATGTAGACCAGATGGGCCAGTTCCTTTTCAGACTCTTCTTAGATCCTCAGGGTCAGGCTTCTTTGGTACCTGTAACATGTAACATCTCTCAGTATGTGGATCTGTTTTCTTTGTTAGAATCGGTCAAACCATTGCTGATCAAACAGGCCAGACTTTGCTAAGAAAGTCTCCAAAATCCAGATCCAGATCAGCCAGACAAGCCAACAATGATTAAAACTTGTTAAAATGATCTATGATAGTTTGTATTAGCCTGCATGCTTAAACATAATAAACTAATAATAATAAACTTTATTATAAAGCACACTTAAAAACCAAGGGTATACCAAGGTGCTTAACAAGTAAACATAGAGAATAAAAGAAAGGTAAATAGAAATAGGACCAAAGCAAGTACTAGGTATGCAAGCAGATCATTGTCACTGATGCATAGGAGAAGCAGCCGATACATAGACAGACTTAAAATAAGCATAAAAATACATAATGTAAAATCATAAGTGAAATGTTAACTAGAAGGAAAGGCAAGATTGAATAAGTGGGTTTTTAGTCGTGATTTAAACGGTGTAATAGAATCAGAGGCGCGGATATCAAGAGGGAGGTTATTCCACAGTATCGGGGCAGCCAGAGCAAACGCACGGTCACCCCGAGACTTCAGCCGAGATTTAGGTTGTGTCATAAATCAGATCAAATCACTTTTATTGTCACATCACATGTGCAGGTACACTGGTATAGTATATGCGAGTGAAATTCTTGTGTGCGAGCTTCACAAGCAACAGAGTTGTGTAAAAATACAATAACATAAGAACAAGCAAAATATAAGAATGGGTAAATCTGAGAGTAATATGAATAAATATATGTACAATATAAGAGTGATATATATATATATATATATATATATATATATATATATATATATATATATATATATATATATATATATATATATATATATATATATATATATATATATATATATATATATATATATATATAAGCAGCTGGATAGCGTAGTGGTTAAACTACACGCCTTTGGAGCAGAAGATCGCAACCCGATTCCTGCCTGGGGCGTCTGTATCCAGTAAGGGTCCTAAGGCTAGACCCCTATGCTAAGCGAGCCTACCGCAGACATGAGCGAGACAGATAAATATGAAGGCATGCCGGCTCGGACGTCGCCCGGATCAACAAGGTCGCGTCAGGTGTTGAGGAACCAGGGCACCCTGACGACAAGTGGGCTACTGGAACAAGAAGGCATCGGTGGGCAAGAGACGAAAACAGGCGTTGTTGGAATGCTACTACGCAAGTAACCCTGGCGGAAGGGGTTACATGAATAGGATGAGGGACCTATGGATTCTTGATACCCAACATCCACAATGACGGCGAAACAACTAGTAGCTCAGTGTTCCAACATTCGAAAGAAGGAACTGCTCTCACAGCTAGAGATTGACGAGGTACAACATAAATGCTACGGCAAGGAGGAGTCAGGACGCCAGGTCAGGGGGGATTGGGTACATAGCCCCAAGTCCGATAAGAGAAGGATCGTTGAGTGCCAGAGGAACTGACCTGAAGGATAGGATCATGGCCAAGCTTGAAACCTGGATCCCCGTGGCGGTTACCAAGATTACGTGAAGTACCCTCAGAAGGTCTGCTAGATGATGTTAACGCAGCACTACGGATGATACCTACAACCACGATTACCGACACTAACAAGCTGATCTACACTACGGCAGCAGTGATCAGTGAGATGCTTGGCTACAAGTTGAACAGCCACAAGGGGCAGTACCCTCCATGGAGAAGGAGGCTAGAGGGCAAGATCAAAGTAGCACAGAGGGAGGTTAGCCAACTAACGGAGTTGCAGAAAGGCGCGACAAAGAAGGTGCATAAGAAATACAGCAATCTGTCCATACCTGAGGCCTTGGAAACTGCCAAGCAAAGACTCACAGCCTTGGCAAGCCGCTTGAGGAGGTACACCAGAGAGGAGAATAAACCAGCTGTTCTCCACAGAACCAGCAAAGGTGTACTCTCAGTGGCAAGGGAACAATAACAGAACAGCACCACCAAGGCTGGAGACGGAGCAATACTGGAAGAGCATATGGGAGAAGGACGCAACCCATAACGGCAATGCTCAGTGGCTAGTGGATCTGAGGGCAGACCATAGCGACCTCCCTGAACAGGGTCCAGTAACCATCACAGTGGCAGACATCCAAGAAAGGGTCTCCAGTATGAAGAGTTGGACAGCGCCAGGGCCCGACAGCTGCTAGTTAATGAGAGACACCCGGAATGGCTAACCGAAGGTCGGACGGTCCTGATCCCCAAGGACCCCAAGAAGGGACCGGTCCCATCCAACTACCGACCAATAACCTGCCTCAGTACTACATGGAAGCTCCTGTCAGGCATCATATCGGCTAAGATGAACAGGCACATGGGTCAGTACATGAGCGGGGCACAGAAAGGGATTGGCAAGAATACCAGAGGCGCAAAACACCAGCTACTGGTAGACAGAACGGTCAGCCGAGACTGCAAGACCAGACTGACCAACCTGTGCACAGCCTGGATTGATTACAAGAAGGCCTATGACTCAATGCCCCACAGCTGGATACTGGAATGCCTAGAATTGTACAAGATCAACAGGACCCTAAGAGCCTTCATCAGGAACTCAATGGGGATGTGGCGTACAACACTAGAGGCCAACCCAAGCCCATAGCACAAGTCACCATCAAGTGCGGGATCTACCAAGGAGATGCTCTGTCCCCACTGCTGTTCTGCATAGGCCTGAACCCCTCAGTGAGATCATTAACAAGACTGGCTACGGATACCGACTACGGAACGGAGCGGTTGTCAGCCACCTCCTGTACATGGATGACATCAAGCTGTATGCCAAGAGTGAGCGAGACATCGATTCACTGATACACACTACCAGGATATACAGCAATGACATTGGAATGTCATTCGGACTGGAGAAGTGTAGTCGGATGGTAACAAAGAGAGGGAAGGTAGTCAGAACTGAGGGGATTGAACTACCAGAAGGCAACATTGCAGACATAGAGGACAGTTACAAGTACCTGGGGATCCCCAAGCGAATGGGAACCATGAAGAGGCCGCTAGGAAAGCTGCAACCACCAAGTACCTGCAGCGGGTCAGGCAAGTCCTGAGGAGTCAGCTGAACGGTAAGAACAAGATCCGGGCCATCAACACCTACGCCCTGCCCGTGATCAGGTACCCTGCTGGGGTAATAGGCTGGCCAAAGGAGGAGATAGAAGCCACTGACATAAAGACAAGAAAGCTCCTTACCATGCATGGAGGGTTTCACCCCAAGTCCAGCACCCTGAGGCTGTACGCTAAGCGGAAGGAAGGGGCCGGGGACTGGTGAGTGTCAGCACCACAGTCCAGGATGAGACAAGAAACATCCACGAATACATCACGAAGACGGCCCCAACTGACAGCGTGCTCAGTGAATACCTCAGGCAGCAGAAACCCAAGAAAGAGGAGGAAGGCGAGGAACCATCATGGAAGGACAGGCCCCTGCACGGTATGTACCACCGGCAGATAGAGGAGGTGGCTGATATCCAGAAATCCTACCAGTGGCTGGACAAAGCTGGACTGAAAGACAGCACAGAGGCACTAATCATGGCAGCACAAGAACAAGCTCTGAGTACAAGATCCATAGAGGCTGGGGTCTACCACACCAGGCAAGACCCCAGGTGCAGGCTGTGTAAAGATGCCCCAGAGACAATCCAGCACATAACAGCAGGGTGCAAGATGCTAGCAGGCAAGGCATACATGGAACGCCATAACCAAGTGGCCCGGCATAGTGTACAGGAACATCTGCGCCGAGTATAACCTGGAAGTCCCGAGGTCAAAATGGGAGATGCCCCAAGGGTGATGGAGAATGACCGAGCTAAGATCCTGTGGGACTTCCAGATGCAGGACGGACAAAATGGTGGTGGCTAACCAACCGGACATAGTGGTGGTAGACAAACAGAAGAAGACGGCTGTAGTGATCGATGTAGCGGTTCGAATGACAGCAATATCAGGAAGAAGGAACACGAGAAGCTGGAGAAATACCAAGGGCTCAGAGAAGAGCTCGAGAGGATGTGGAGGGTGAAGGTAACGGTGGTCCCCGTGGTAATCGGAGCACTAGGTGCGGTGACTCCCAAGCTAGGCGAGTGGCTCCAGCAGATCCCAGGAACAACATCGGAGATCTCTGTCCAGAAGAGCGCAGTCCTGGGAACAGCTAAGATACTGCAAGAGGACCCTCAAGCTCCCAGGCCTCTGGTAGAGGACCCGAGCTTGAAGGATAAAACCGCCCGCAGGGGCGTGCTGGAGTTTTTTATATATATATATATATATATATATATATATATAAATGAGGTGTACTCTCAGTGGCAAGGGAACAATAAGAGAACAGCACCACCAAGGCTGGAGACGGAGCAATACTGGAAGAGCATATGGGAGAAGGACGCAACCCATAACGGCAATGCTCAGTGGCTAGTGGATCTGAGGGCAGACCATAGCGACCTCCCTGAACAGGGTCCAGTAACCATCACAGTGGCAGACATCCAAGAAAGGGTCTCCAGTATGAAGAGTTGGACAGCACCAGGGCCCGACATGGTTCACGCCTACTGGCTGAAGAAGCTGACTGCACTCCACGAGCGTCTGGCAGCACAAATGAACCAGCTGCTGGTTAACGAGAGTCACCCGGAATGGCTAACCGAAGGTCGGACGGTCCTGATCCCCAAGGACCCCAAGAAGGGACCGGTCCCATCCAACTACCGACCAATAACCTGCCTCAGTGCTACATGGAAGCTCCTGTCAGGCATCATATCGGCTAAGATGAACAGGCACATGGGTCAATACATGAGCGGGGCACAGAAAGGGATTGGCAAGAATACCAGAGGCGCAAAACACCAGCTACTAGTAGACAGAACGGTCAGCCAAGACTGCAAGACCAGACTGACCAACCTGTGCACTGCCTGGATTGATTACAAGAAGGCCTATGACTCAATGCCCCACAGCTGGATACTGGAATGCCTAGAATTGTACAAGATCAACAGGACCCTAAGAGCCTTCATCAGGAACTCAATGGGGATGTGGCGTACAACACTAGAGGCCAACTCCAAGCCCATAGCACAAGTCACCATCAAGTGCGGGATCTACCAAGGAGATGCTCTGTCCCCACTGCTGTTCTGCATAGGCCTGAACCCCCTCAGTGAGATCATTAACAAGACTGGCTACGGATACCGACTACAAAACAGAGCGGTTGTCAGCCACCTCCTGTACATGGATGACATCAAGCTGTATGCCAAGAGTGAACGAGACATCGATTCACTGATCCACACTACCAGGCTATACAGCAATGACATTGGGATGGCATTCAGACTGGAGAAGTGTAGTCGGATGGTAACAAAGAGAGGGAAGGTAGTCAGAACTGAGGGGATTGAACTACCAGAAGGCAAAATTGCAGACATAGAGGACAGTTACAAGTACCTGGGTATCCCGCAGGTGAATGGGAACCATGAAGAGGCCACTAGGAAAGCCGCAACCACCAAGTACCTGCAGAGGGTCAGGCAAGTCCTGAGGAGTCAGCTGAATGGTAAGAACAAGATCCGGGCCATCAACACCTACGCCCTGCCCGTGATCAGGTACCCTGCTGGGGTAATAGGCTGGCCAAAGGAGGAGATAGAAGCCACTGACATAAAGACAAGAAAGCTCCTGACCATGCATGGAGGGTTTCACCCCAAGTCCAGCACCCTGAGGCTGTACGCTAAGCGGAAGGAAGGGGGCCGGGGACTGGTGAGTGTCAGCACCACAGTCCAGGATGAGACAAGAAACATCCACGAATACATCACAAAGATGGCCCCAACTGACAGCGTGCTCAGTGAATACCTCAGGCAGCAGAAACCCAAGAAAGAGGAGGAAGGCGAGGAACCATCATGGAAGGACAGGCCCCTGCACGGTATGTACCACCGGCAGATAGAGGAGGTGGCTGATATCCAGAAATCCTACCAGTGGCTGGACAAAGCTGGACTGAAAGACAGCACAGAGGCACTAATCATGGCAGCACAAGAACAAGCTCTGAGTACAAGATCCATAGAGGCTGGGGTCTATCACACCAGGCAAGACCCCAGGTGCAGGCTGTGTAAAGATGCCCCAGAGACAATCCAGCACATAACAGCAGGGTGCAAGATGCTAGCAGGCAAGGCATACATGGAACGCCATAACCAAGTGGCGGCATAGTGTACAGGAACATCTGTGCTGAGTATAACCTGGAAGTCCCGAGGTCAAAATGGGAGATGCCCCAAGGGTGATGGAGAATGACCGAGCTAAGATCCTGTGGGACTTCCAGATACAGACGGACAAAATGGTGGTGGCTAACCAACCGGACATAGTGGTGGTAGACAAACAGAAGAAGACGGCCGTAGTGATCGATGTAGCGGTTCCGAATGACAGCAATATCAGGAAGAAGGAACACGAGAAGCTGGAGAAATACCAAGGGCTCAGAGAAGAGCTCGAGAGGATGTGGAGGGTGAAGGTAACGGTGGTCCCCGTGGTAATCGGCGCACTAGGTGCGGTGACTCCCAAGCTAGGCGAGTGGCTCCAGCGGATCCCGGGAACAACATCGGAGATCTCTGTTCAGAAGAGCGCAGTCCTGGGAACAGCTAAGATACTGCGCAGGACCCTCAAGCTCCCAGGACCCGAGCTTGAAGGACAAACCGCCCGCAGGGGCGAGATGGGTGTTTTTTTTTAATATATATATAAAAAAAAAAGCATTCTCACACGTATGTGAGAATGCTGTTTGTAGATTACAGCTCAGCATTCAACACCATCGTTCCCTCGAAGCTGGACAGGAAACTGCAGGATCTAGGACTGAGCAGCTCCCTCTGCAGCTGGATCCTTAACTTCCTGTCTGACAGACGCCAAGTGGTCAGACTGGGCAGCACCACCTCATCCCCCATCACACTGAACACTGGTGCTCCACAGGGGTGTGTACTGAGCCCTCTCCTGTACTCACTCTACACCTACGACTGCACGGCCACTAACAACTCCAACATCATTGTGAAGTTTGCGGACGACACTACAGTGGTGGGTCTTATCACCAACGGTGATGAGACGGCCTACAGGGAGGAGGTCAGCGCCCTGACCCACTGGTGTCAAGACAACCATCTCACCCTCAACGTCGCAAAGACAAAGGAGCTGATAGTGGACTTTCGGAGGTGCAGAGGAGTACACACCCCATCACCATCAACGGCGCCGCTGTGGAGAGAGTGAGCAGCTTCCGCTTCCTTGGTGTACATCTGGCTGAGGATCTTACGTGGTCAGTACACATAAACAAGACAGTGAAGAAGGCGCAGCAGCGCCTCTTCTTTCTCAGGAGACTGAAAAGATTTGGCATGAGCCCCCGCATCCTCAGGACCTTCTATCGCTGTGCCATTGAGAGCATCCTCACTGGATGCATCACCACCTGGTATGGCAACACCACCGCTTACAACCGCAAAGCTCTCCAGAGAGTAGTGCGGTGTGCTGCTGAACGGATAATTGGAGGTGAGCTTCCCTCCCTCCAAGACATCTACAGGAAGCGGTGCCTGAGGAAAGCGGGAGGATCATCAGGACTCCAGTCACCCCAGCCATAAACTCTTCAGACTACTTCCATCAGGAAGGAGGTTCTGCAGCATCCGGTCCCGTACCAGCAGACTGAGAGACAGCTTTTTCCACCAGGCCATCAGACTGCTGAACACGTCATAGACACCTCACCCTCACTACTGGAACTTCAACATTATGCACTCCATACTGTACATTAATGCCACTGTTTTGCACATACCTACCTCTGTATATTTTATATTTTATATATCTTATTTTATTGTTTACTCTATTTCATTTGTAAAACATGTATATACACACACACACACACACACACACACACGTAGAAAAACATATTTAGCACACACATTCAGTAATGTATATACCTTTATATATGGTACATATATTTATTACTTTTTAGATTAACCATTTTTATATTTTGCTTGTTGCACGTTATTGTATTTTGCACAACTCTGTTGCTTGTGAAGCTTGCACACAAGAATTTCACTCGCATGTACTGTACCAGTGTACCTGCACATGTGATGTGACAATAAAGGTGATTTGATTTGATTTGATTTGATATATATACATATATATATACATATATATATATATGTATACACAAATGTGCAAAACAAGTGGCATTTATATACAGTATGGAGTGCATAATGTTGAAGTTCCAGTAGTGAAGGTGAGGTGTCTATGACGTGTTCAGCAGTCTGATGGCCTGGTGGAAAAAGCTGTCTCTCAGTCTGCTGGTACGGGACCGGATGCTGCAGAACCTCCTTCCCGATGGAAGTAGTCTGAACAGTTTATGGCTGGGGTGACTGGAGTCCTTGATGATCCTCCCCGCTTTCCTCGGGCACCGCTTCCTGTAGATGTCTTGGAGGGAGGGAAGCTCACCTCCAATTATCCGTTCAGAGCACCGCACTACTCTCTGGAGAGCTTTGCAGTTGTAAAAGTGGTGCTGTTGCCATACCAGGTGGTGATGCATCCAGTGAGGATGCTCTCAATGGCACAGCGATAGAAGGTCCTGAGGATGCGGGGGTTCAATGTTGAGGGTGAGATGGTTGTCTTGACACCAGTGGGTCATAAGTACAGTGGAACCCCAACTTACGAATACCCCGTTTCATGAAAAATTCAAGTTATGAAGGCACTGAACGGCAATATTTTTGCCCGTGTTACGGCAAAATGCCCGAGTAACGAAATCCGCTGGCTCTGATTGGCTGAGCCTACAATGCCCACAATGCCTTCCGAATCATGTGACAACCTCTTTGCTTCTGTACTTGCGCTTTGCTGTTCCACTTGAACGACGTATTGTTGTTCTAGTTAGCAATTAGCCTATAGCCTATCGTTCAGCATCGCCTCAGTCAAAATGCGCTATGGGTTCTTCGACTTACGAAAATTTTCGACTTACGAAAGACCCTCGGGAACGAATTAATTTTGTTCCACTGTATTTGAGTAGCAGATCTAAGTGTTCTAGCAGGAATATGTGGCCTGAGAAGTTCACTAAGATAACTCGGTGCTAATTTATTAATATTTTTGAATGTAAGCAGCAATATTTTAAATTGAATATGATACTTGCTATGCTATCCAGCAATACACCCAAGTTACTGTCATAGTCACAGGAAGAGCTAGCAAAGGGACCCAAAGCAGCATGAAGTTGGACATGAGGGATTTTACTGTTGAACACCACAATCTCAGTCTTCTTATCGTTTAAAATGAGGGAATTACTCAGGAACCATTCTTTGACCTCCCGCATGCATTCTTGAAAGCAGTGCAGGGACACAGCAAGGTCATCAGTAAGTTCAAATAGATCTGTATGTCATCTGCGTAACAGTGAAAGGTGATATTGTATTTTTCAAAGATTGCGCCCAGAGGGAGCAAATACAATGAGAAAAGAATAGGGCCTAAAACTGATCCTTGAGGTACACCGCAATAGGCCGGTGCACAGGAAGAGGAGAAGGTGCCCAAGTTAACCGAAAAGGACCTGTCAGCGAGGTATGATTTAAACCAGTCGAGGGCAGTGCCTCTAATACCCGCAGTGAGACAAGTCTTAATAATAAGATGCTATGGGTCCACCATATCAAAAGCCGAAGAGAGGTCCAATAAAACTAGGACCATAAAGCGTCCAGTATCAGTAATACATGCATTTACAGAAAAACAAAGTCTAACGAAGGTTTCAAGAGGACCTCACAGGTGCATATCAGCAACTCTCCTCCCTGATGACCTCTGACCTGAAATGTGCTCCATAAATCAGAGTTTAAATATTTGCTTAGATGTAGGAGGAAATACTAGCTGCTATTTCTGCTCCACAGTTAATCCTTTTAAATATGCACAGTGAGTTAAAGCTGGCTCTCTATTCAGGTCAGCAGTCACGCATGCTGTTCACATAGTTTCATAAGAGGCAGCATTGAATCTAAATTATTTTTAACAGTTGAGCAGCTTCGTGGAAATTCAGTGACGTCAAGTCCAAACATGTTTGTGCAGTCAGATGTTTTTCTAGAATATTAAAGAATTCACACAAACTTTGTGTTATTGTAAAAACGAAAACAAACCACTCTCTTCATCGCTTTTATTTCAGTCCAAGGTTGGTTTCAACACTTGAAAACATCCAGAAAAGCTACTCTGTAATGACTGAATGACCTGATCTACCCATTTATGTATTTACAACAAGTAAAAGTCCCTGGATGCCTCCTAAAGTACTTAAATAAACCTCAAAGGCAAAACAATACAAAGATTCAGTCATGTGACAAAATGATGAATTCCTGTTGAGTAGCGTTTCAGCGCTACAGTTCACAAATACCTGGAAATGAGTGAAAAGTTTCCTCATACACCCAAAGTTTTAGACATAAAAGTACTCCTCATGTAGCAGAGTCCTTTTTCAGAGTTTAGCAACAGTCTTTAGAATAGAATAGAATAGAATAGAATAGAATAGAATAGAATAGAATAGCCTTTATTGTCATTGTACAGGGTACAACGAAATTGGAGTGCCACTCCCTTGGTGCAAAAATACAATAATAAATATAAATGTAAAATATAAAAGGTACAATAAAACAAACACTAGTAAGTACGATATATACAGGATAGCAGCATTAATATAATGACAGTATGGATAGCAGCATAATAAATGACGGTGACAGTATCGTGTAGCTAAGCAGTTTCAATTGTTTTTGTGCTTATTTACTACGGTGATAGCTCTGGGAAAGAAGCTATCCCTGAATCTGTTTGTCCTGGTTTTATGTGACCTGTATCGTCGGCCTGACGGTAATAGTTCAAACACTTGATTGCTGGGGTGAGAATGGTCCTTGATGATATTGCCAGCTCTGCTGAGGTACCGAGAGTTTGCAATGACCTCCAGGCTGGGCAGAGAGCAGCCAGTGATCTTCTGGGCTGTGTTGATGACCCTCTGCAGTGCTTTCCTGTCTGCAGCTGAGCACCCTGCATACCATGTTGTTATGCCGCACGTTAGGATGCTCTCTATGGTGGCTCTGTAGAATGTCACCAGCAGCCTCTCCTCCAGGTTGTTCCTCCTGAGCACTCTCAGAAAGTGGAGGCGCTGCTGGGCCTTTTTACCACCGCCGTGGTATTTGCAGTCCAGGAGAGATCATCAGAGATCTGCACGCCCAGAAACCTCATGGAGTGCACCTCTCCACACAGCTCCCGTGAATGTAAAGTGGGGCCGGGTCTGCTCTGCCCTTCCTGAAGTCGAAGATAAGTTCTTTAGTTTTCGTGGTGTTCAGTTGGAGGTTATTAACTGAACACCACTCAGTCAGTCTGTTGACCTCATCTCTGTAGTCCCGACTCATCCCCCTTGAGATGAGTCCAACCACTGTGGTGTCATCCATAAACTTTATGATGGTGTTTGAGAGATGGGTAGGGGAGCAGTCGGATGTGTAGAGTGTAAACAGGAGGGACTCAGAACACATCCTTGTGGAGACCCGATGCTGAGTGTGATGGTGCTGGACA
Source organism: Oreochromis aureus (assembly GCF_013358895.1). Lineage (NCBI taxonomy): Eukaryota > Metazoa > Chordata > Actinopteri > Cichliformes > Cichlidae > Oreochromis > Oreochromis aureus. Next base: position 39,094,793 of record NC_052952.1, read on the forward strand.
GGTGGGGCCGAGTCTGACAGACTGTGGTCTATTTGTCAGGAAGTCTTTGATCCAGAGGCAGATGGGGTGGAGAGTCCCAGGTGAGACAGTTTCTGGACCAGGATCTCCGGGATGATATGATTGAATGCTGAGCTGAAGTCCAGGAAGAGCATTCTCACATAGCTTCCTCGGTGCTCCAGGTGACTCAGCGCAGTGTGGAGCGCTATGGTGATAGCGTCCTCGGTGGATCGATTTGTCCTGTAGGCAAATTGGTGGGGGTCCAAAGTGGGAGGCAGACTGGCCCTGATGTGCTGACAGACCAGTCTCTCAAAGCACTTCATCACTACAGGCGTAAGTGCAACAGGCCTGTAATCATTTGGGCTGACCACAGCTGTCTTCTTGGCGATGGGGATGATGGTGGAGGTTTTGAGGCAGGGTGGGACGGTGTTTAATGACAAGGAAAGGTTGAAGATTTTAGAGAAGACTCCGGTCAGTTCGTCAGCACATGCTCTGAGAACCTTTCCATGTATTCCATCAGGACCTGCCGCCTTCCTGGGATTCACTGACCTTAGAGCACACCTCACTTGATGCTCCCTAAGTGTTAGCGTGCGGTGCTGGGGGCGGGTGGAAGTGGTGTGACAGCTGAGGGCCTGGTCGTCTCAAAGAGGCGAAGAAAGCGATTTAGATCCTCAGCCAGCGAGGCATCAATCCTAGATGTCGCCTGGTTATTGCTTCTGTAGTTGGTAATGTGATTGATCCCCTGCCACATTTTTCTGGGGTCGTTGTCAGCAAAGTGATCTTCAATCCTCCTCCTATAGGCAGCCTTAGCTTTCCTGATGCCTCTACTCAGGTCTGCCCTGGCCGCCCTATACGCAGCCCTGTCCCCTGACTTGAAGGCAGTGTTGCGGCTTTTTAGGAGGGATTGCACTTCGCTATTCATCCAGGGTTTTTGATTTGGAAACACCCTGACCCTTTTGTTGACGGTGACATTATCAACACAGTTCCTGATGTACGAGAGTACAGTGTCCGTGTACTCCTGGAGGTTGAGGCTCCTGTTCCTGAGGTTCCTGTGGGTGAAGAGGGCATTGAATAGTTATATTTATATTTTTTGTAGATTGTAGTCAGTAGGCCATATTTTATTTAATAATTGTAATTGAAGAGCAGCTTCAGCAACAGGTTCCTCCAACCCGGCTGTCTCAGGGGACGTTACAGAAGCTCGTCCCTTCTGCTGCTGTCAGACTTTAATTCACCACTGGGGTCAGATCCACACATGTGGAACAGAACTAATCACACCTCTGTGCACCCTGTCACTTTGTACACCATGACATGTTTGCACACATACTTATCTGTTTATATTAACATCTATCATAACTGTTTCTACACTCATTTTATATGAGTGCTTGTTGTTTGTTCTATATTTGCTGCTTATGATAACTCAGTTTCTGATAATTATGGTTATCATTAAGGTTATTAGATGAGAAATATGTGTGTACTTTGTTGACTATGTAACCCCAGATGGAGGTATGGCTTCAGGACCAATTATCAGCAGTCCAGCTTGTGTTGAAACACAGTCCTCTCTGGTGACATCTGGTGGCCAAAAATATGAAGAGCAGCTGCTCGCGCTACAGGGTGGAGTTCACGAATGTCTGATATTGGGCCAACGTTGTGTTGCTTTGAACATGTATTTTTTGGGGTGAAAAAATGATGTTATGTCTGTTTGTCTAATAAATAATGTTGATCAGTAAAGTTTCCCTCATACATGTCTGTGTGGTCTGGGGCATCTGCGCTGGCATTCCTCTCCACCACACAGCTGACCATCACCAATAACCAAATTAAATGGCTAAGAGAGGTTAAGATTATATTTAAAATAAAATCAATATTTTTATTACATTAAATTTGAAGAGTCAAGTGAAGCTTTTTCTAAAGTTATTTAATGATATTTATATTTTAAAAAGATTTTTCGTTTTGTTAAGACATTTAATATTTACATATTTTCAGCAACAGAATTAAAACTTTTTAAAGACATTTTAAGAACATGCTGTAACGCTGTCAGCAATGTTTCCTCTAAGCTGCGCGCGTGCGCAATTGCGTCCTTATGTGCCGACACCGGTGTTTTAGCGAGAAAAGCGGCGTGGCTGATGTGGAGTGAAGCCACGTTAATGACAACGTGTCCAACCATTGGAGATGTGAGCAGGACAGACGGAACAATTGACGGAAAATGTGTGGACTTTATACCAGTTTTTAAATTGTGTTGATAAGCCACGTAAAACCAGAGTTATGATAAAAATATTTGCAATGTTTGGTTTTCTTCCTGAATACTATCGTTGTTTATATTTACTGCGGGAAGAAACGGTAAAAACAAAAACAAAAAAACCCCAGCCTTTCCTGTTCGTCGAAAAATGTACCATGTGGACCAATCAAAAAATGATATGGCAACATGGCATCTAGTTGTTTAGGAAGGGGGAAGTTTTAGGAGTGACGGCGGTGTTTGAGATGTGAGAGATTTGTGACGTTTAGCACAAATCTTGTGTAGTTAGTGTGTAGTTAGTGTGTAGTTAGTGTGTAGTGTAGTCAATAGTTTTGTTGTGTGTGTCAGAACAATGAGGCGGCTGCTGAATGTTACAGGTGTTACAGCAGTGATACATCTCCTGTTGTCAGGCCTGCAGGTATCAGGCTGTTGTTCTCCTTTATCTCATAGTGGACAGAAATTATTTTTTGGAGTGGCACAAATAATTTGTGTGGCATCAGATTTGATGCAGAACAGCTGATTGTTCTGTAAATAGTTTGAAATGTTTATTTAAAAACGCCTTGGCTGCATTTTTAGGTAAACAGCTGCAAAAACTTTGTTGTTTGCATAACTCAGTTACTTTTTTGAAGAAGTAACTGTATAATTAATTTCACAACATTGGTCATTATATACTGTATTTTGCAGACAGAGAGTTACAGGACTCTCTCCCAGACCACAGACTCATACTCATAATACAAGTCAGAGTTTTTTGTTTTTTTTTTAAAAACAACTAAAGTTGTGTTTTCAAAATTGGAGTTCAAGTTATTTTTACTTCCAATAGTGTTAACATACTACACAGGACATGAACAAGATTTTTTTTTTTTAATTTTCATTGTAAGTGGGCTAAAACAGTTAATGAAAAGTTGTCTAACTTAAATGTAAATGCTGTAATTTCATTATTTTAATAAACCATGTAACTTGGATGGATTAGATGCTGGCGTGACCACAGTGCACACGTCTGCTGTCGCTCACAGTGGTCCAAGGTGCCGCTCAGGGAGTTTGTGTGTTCGCTCAGACACATGAAAAATTAGAGGGAACATTGCTGGTAACCAGTGCAAACGTGCCAGGATTGAGGAGATGTTCAAATTTGCGAGTGCCTGTTAGGAGTGGGGCCAGCCGCATTCTAAACCAGCTGCAAACGAGAGAGTAGGACCTGGTTAATACCAAAATAGAGACTATTGCAATAGTCAAGCCTAGATGATATGAATGCATGAATCACTCTCTCGAAATCGGCAGATGACAACATGGTCTTGGTTTTGCATTCCTCCTCCCTAGCATAGATCAGCCCGCATGTTCACGGTGCCCACTTTTTCCTCCTTGTGTATGTTGTGCAAACATGGGTGCAGCCAGTGTTGCAACCTTTTCGCAATATTTAGTGAGTTTTCACACCCCCTTAGTGACTTTTTTCTTAAAAGCGACTAGCAACAAATCTGATGACTTCTGCTGGTGTTATTGGAGACTTATGACGACTTTTTATGTGAAAGCGCAAATCACTCTTACTCTCAACAAGCAGCCGGTGCTGCCGTGGTCACCTCGCCCGTGCCAAAGCACTCAAAGGTGGCGGATAGTCATCACGCAGCAGTTGCTCCCAGCTTCTGTCAGAGCAGCAGATGTTCATACTGCATACTTACTGCAAATGAATCACAAATGAGCGAAGCTGCTGCTCCTACCTGAAGTTTTTTTACTGTTACTTTTGGTGGATCACAGGGTTTAAAACTACTCACACACACACGTGGAACTCCTCCACTTCGGGTCACTTTTGCTAGTCCCAAGCTCGGATAATGGAGGGTTTGAATTGTGACATAAAAACCCCAAACATTTCTTTTAGCAATTATTAATTTGTAGTTCTAAATATATTCTAAATGCATTTAGGGTGTTTTTTACTTTGTCTCTTTCACGATGTTATTTCTCTCTCCTACAGCGGTGGTTACAATTACACAAGCATGACCAATTATGCAAATAAGGTGATGACATCATCTAGCGATTTCTAGCGACTTTTAGCCAGTAGCGATTTTCCTTACTGAGGAGTTGGCAACACTGGGTGAAGCTGGAGAATCTTCACCTTAGATTATTGTTGTCATTGCTGTGATTCTTTACGTGATAAACTGATTTGGTGAGCTAATGTTTACACTTATTCAAACTGTTTTTGTGTCTTCTCTCAGTTATCACCAGGTTTATGAACTTGCTAGCTAGCTAGTGTTGGCCTAGCATTGCTGCTGCCTCTCGGCTCATGTTACTTAAAAATTAACACCACAGTTTTAAAAGCCTGATATAAAAATCTCTCAGTGAAATTTTCTGTTGATTGTTTAAATTAGAAGAATGAGCAGCTGCTCAATAAGAGCCCGGACGAAACTTTTTCAGAACATGCAGTCATTAGCAGATGGGGCTTGTTTTTAATCCATATGAACCTTTATAACATATGAACTGTATATAGTTAATCCCTGTATTTATTTTAATGCTTTATGGCAGTTTTTGAACATCTGTGGCATCTATTAATATCAAATCTAGCCTTCCTTTAACAACATAAGCAAAATGCTTTTATATTTAACGGAAATTTCTGTTTAATTACATTTTAAATAATAATAACAATAGTATTTGTTTTGTTAAAAATGTTCGTTTCCTGTCTTCTCTTATTAGACTTGAGATATGGCTGCTCTCTGCTGTTGCTGATGACTCCAGTTAATTCTACAAACATGCTGTGTAACTCATGATTATATCACACAGACTTAGTTTAGACTGCCAACAATGTCTGCACAGTCTGTAGTGAAAGCTGCAAGTTTTTGAACAGTGAAATTAGTTTTGTGCCCAAATTATTCTGCATATCATAGGAATGATCGGTTTTTGTCCCCCTTTTTAAAAAATATGCTTTCATTGCATTATTGTGTGGTGCTCAGAGCTATTGAGACTGGCGTTGAATAGCACCTCTCTGGTGGGGAGGGTGCCGGACTTATGCATGAGGATGAGAGATAATCACCTGAGTTGATAGCTGAGTTTTCAGCTAATCACCACCTGGTGGTGAGTTGGATCAGGTGGCAGGGAGCATGACGGACAGACCTAGCACACCCAACAGCATTCTGAGGGAGGCTAAGAATGGACATCATTGAGGCTGCTGCAAGGAGCTGCGACAGTAAGGTTGTTGGTGCCTGTAGTGATAGTAATTACCATGAAGCCTGTCGGGCTTGGTCAGCCATCAGGTGGTGGCCTCCAGTGGTCACTGGAGCAGGTCACAGCTGAGTGTTGAGTGGCGGAAGTGAGAATCACCACCTTCAAATCTGTGGCCATGGTCCTCACCCAGGAAAGGGTGGAGTGCCTACTTTGCATCAGGGATGAGTTGCTGCCCCATGTGGAGGACAGTCTTCTTCACGAGTGAGCAAAGAGGGGAACGAGAGACCAACAGATGTATTGGGACCACAGCTGCAGTGATGCGACCGCTGTAGGAGGCCGTCGTGGTGAAGAGTGATTCAAGCTGGGCATGAAAACAACACTTAAACTGAAACAGGCTGTTTTACAGCTGATGAAAAGTTTGGGGCAACATGACTGGGACCAGAGTGCATGCACATATTGCTTTGTATTAGTTCTGGTGGATTATGCAACTTAATATACCAAAGCAAGGCTGTGACGCAGGCACTGTTTCAGGTCATCTTTCGAGTTGGCATCCCAAAAGAGATACTGACTGATCAGGGCACATCTTTCAGTCGACTGCCCGATCCTATACATCAGCCAGAACTTGACAGAGCGGGAGAGGTAATACAGCGCGGTAGAGAAGAAATGTCTGGCAATCCGCTGGGCGGTCGACTCTTTGTTACTACCTCTTGGGATGCGCATTCACCCTCTGCTCAGACCACACCCTGCTGCAATGGTTCCATCACATGAAGGATGCCAAGAGCTTTACAGCTCTTTAAATTCAAGGTAGTGTGGTATGGAGACAGTTGGAAAGCTGTGTGGAATAAACAACAACAACAATAGAAGCTATTCACAAGCACACTGTTGTGAGATATAACTGAGCCTTACGCTATGACTTGAGCAATTTGGACTTCTGCTTAAGCTTGAGTACTGAGGACCTCACAAACTGTTTTATATCTACCTGCACTGCTGTATTGGACTGCATTGCCCCTTTTTATAACCAAACAGACTAAACCTAACCCTAACCCGTCAGCCCTGGCAAGGAGATACAATCTGTGCTGTCAGACATGAGTGCAGAGACTTTATACAGCACTTTGGTAAACTCTGTTGTTTTAAAAGTGCTATATAAATAAACGTGACCTTGACCTTGTTTGTGTCCCAGCAACATCCAAAGCTTGTGGGATGTCAGGCTTCCTGGCATAGACAGACTATACAGTTGACTGATGGGTAATGGGGCTACAGTAAGCAAATCTATGCTACAATCGTAATGATGGTGAGGTGGCAGAGAGAGAGAGCCAAATCTTTGCTGAAAACCTTGGTGAGGTCATGGTAAACTTCTGGAACTGCGGAAAGGTCAGGTTTATCTAATGGGTCGAGGAGTTCATTAGAAGTCACACTAGGTGTAGCTGCATACAAGCAATTTTTGTAATGCTAGGTATTCCATCCAGAGATGCTGCCCTTAGCCCAATCCATCTGCGGATCGGGCTTAAATAGCCAGGGGTCACCAAGAACTAAAGGAGTGCTCGGAGCATGGAAAAGAAAGAGACTAACCTCCTCCATGCGGTTACCAAACAGTGATAGCTGAATGTTCAGCGAGTAGGGTCCCATTAAGAGCCGAGACTTGTAGTGGTTCTGTCAGAGGGATCAATGGAAGACTGAGACTTTGAGCTAACACCTGATCAATAAAGTTTTACTCCGCTCTGCATTAACTTAGCTAAACAGGTGAGTCATGGTAGGGAAGTCTCTCGAATAGTGCCTGCCAGCAACCCCACACTTACCGATGGGCATGATCTTTCAGCCAGGAGGAGTCAAGTGTACACACAGTGCCCCTTCTGCCCACAATAGAAACACTCAACCGCTAGCAGTCTTCTCCTCCGATCTAACAGGGAAAGTCGTGCACGGCTGACTTGCATGGGCTGCTCATCCCCATCTGCCAACTCGCTTCCCTCCAAGCGCCGCTCCGTGAAAGTGTCTCCTGCCGCAGGTGTAAATCCCCCTGCTGGCGGTCCGAGGATCAGAGGTCCATTTACCATACTCGTGCATGTGATCATCCATCCTGCTACACATGGAAATGAGAGGATCTGATGACTCAGGTAATTCCTTTGCTGCCAACTAACAGGAGCTGCTCCCAGGATCGCTGAAACTTCCAATGGAGATTTGAGATTGAGAGGGCGCATCTGCATAGCAGTGTAAATTTATGCTATGTCTTCTAATGATGCTGCCTAAGGGAAGCATGTATAACGTAAACAGAATTGGTCCTAGCACTGAACCCTGTGGAACTCCATAATTGACCTCAGTGTGTGAAGAGGACTCTCCATTTACATGTACAAATTGGATTCTATTAGATAGATATTATACAAACCACTGCAGCGCAGTACCTGTAATACCTACAGCATGTTCTAATCGCTCTAATAGGATATTATGGTCGACAGTATGGAACGCTGCACTGAGGTCTAGCAGGACAAGCACAGAGATGAGTCCACTGTCAGAGGCCATAAGAAGATCATTTGTAACCTTCACTAAAGCTGTTTCTGTGCTGTGATGAGCTCTGAAACCTGACTGAAACTCTTCAAATAAGCCATTCCTCTGCAGATGATCTGTTAGCTGTTTGACAACTACTCTTTCAAGGATGTTTGATATGAAAGGAAGGTTGGAGCTTGGCATGTAATTGTCATGGTCCCAGGACTTCTGACCTGATGTTTTGAGTTTTGACATTGTTTATTAAGTTCATTTGTATTCTTAAGATCCCTAGGTTTTCTGTTCAGTATTGTTTATTAGATTTCCCCCTGTGTCTCCCTCTGTGTGACTGTGTATATAGCGATTTGAGTTATTGTGCTTTGCTTCCACTCCTTGTGTCCCGTGTTTTCCTCTTCCCATCGTGTTCTCTCTCTCTGCCTGTCTCAGCTGTCTCTGTGTACCTTCTGTGTGATGTTTAAGGTCCGCGTCTTGGCATCAGCACTTTCAGTTTCGCGTCCTCCCCGTTCTGTCATGTGTAATTGTCCTCAGCTGTGTTCCCCGTGTGCTTCCACTTCCCTCGTTACCTTCTGTGTATTTATGTCAGCGTTCCCCTCTGTTCCGTGTCGCGTCGTCCCTCATGGTTGTGTGTTTCCTTGTGTCTCCCTTGTGCCTTAGCTTCTAGTTTCTCCCAGTACAGTGTTGTATCGCTCCCTGTGTTCCTGTTAATAAAGCCGTGTCTTGAGTCGTGCGTTTGGGTCCTCTCCTGCTTACACACAACCAAAACCTGACAATAATTAGCTAAGACCGCTGGGTCTAGAGATGGCTTTTTAAGTAATGGCAAATTAATTAATTAATTGTACCAACAGCAGCTAGGTCTGGGGAGGCATCCAAGCCCTCAAAAAACTATTAATGCACCCCCCCAGCCCCAGCAGCCTCAACCTGGCAGAGGTGCTCAACACCTTGTTTGCTTGGTTTAAGTCTACCCCTCCCTCATACCCACTGCCACCCACCTCCACCTTCCTCCCACACTTCCCCCTCCATCTCCCTTCAGGAACATGAGGTCAGGAGGAGACTGAAAGTGGTGAACCCCAGCATCAGTGAAGAACACCTCAAACAGAACCCCTGTTGTGTTTCATCTTTAAATCGAGGGGAAGTAAATCCACAGCCATGTTTTCTGCAAAGGGAACAATAAATTATTTATTTATCAGAAGCTTTTAATTATATCTTCTTCAAGCTTTATCAAGGTGGTATGTCACTATTTTCCTTCACATTGACTGGATACATTCAGAAGTTTTCTGGGACTTTTCGTAAACATTTTGGATTCTTTGGCTTGCGTGTACTCACATTCTGATCATGAAATCTTTATTGAATATTTTGCTTTTTTATTTATTCTATGATCTCTACCTTTCTGAACAAGATGATCCCCTCTCACCTTCCTGTAAGGGAAGTTTATTTTGGAAATAATTCAGACAAATCCAGGACCCTAAGCAGGACTCCTCATCCACAGGTAAGCTGTCTGAATCCAGCTATGGCACACCTGTATGTACCACAGTGTGTATCTGCTGTGTGGTTCAAACACGAATCTTGAACATGCTGTTTGAGACTATTCAGGATGCTCTTTACAGGTACCCTCATCATCTCTGAGTTCACCTGAAACTTTCTGCTTTGTCGTGAAAACGTCCTGTGTGGCTTGTTTTATCCTGAGTTTAACACAAACTTTATCTCATATAACTTTACACTAACAGCAGGTTCATGATGTCGTTCCTGTATAACAGGAAGTCCACATATCCTGATGATGATAATAATAATAATAATAATGGATTGGATTTATATAGCGCTTTTCAAGGCACCCAAAGCGCTTTACAATGCCACTATTCATTCACTCTCACATTCACACACTGGTGGAGGCAAGCTACTGTTGTAACCACAGCTGCCCTGGGGCAGACTGACAGAAGCGAGGCTGCCATGTCGCGCCATCGGCCCCTCTGGCCAACACCAGTAGGCGGTAGGGTAAAGTGTCTTGCCCAAGGACACAACGACCAGGACAGAGAGCCCGGGGATCAAACCGGCGACCTTCCGGTTGCAGATGCACTTCCCAACCCCCTAAACCACAGTCGCCCCATGATGTTTCGATGAGTAATCCTTTAGTTTTCTCTCAGAGGATTGAACCTGCTGTCTGATCTTTCCAAAGATGTAATATAACCATGATACAACAAAGTCCTTTATTATGATTTACAAGTTATGAGGTAAGTTTTTAGGTCACTTAATCATCTCTGACAGCAAATATTGAAAACCTGCCTTTGGAGAATCGGCTCATTCGGCCTTTTATGGCCCATTAAAGATGCCACATCAGGAAAACATGTCCAAAATGTCCTTTTTATTGCACACAGAGACAGTGTGAGGAGCTGCTTTCGGCCTCAGACACATCTCAAGAAGTGAGGTTTAGAAAACTCTGTCTCACCTGTGATGATGTTACTGACCACACAGCGCCATCGGGTGGTCATCTCCAGGTATTACACCTGTATCATTTCTACTGTGTTGTCATTATTCGAAGCTCTCTAATTATTAATAAAGATGACACTGCTTTATTTAACCGTTACAACAAGATCAATCAGAAGCAATTAATAACATAATCGATGATAATCAGTAACAGGCAAAATGATCAGTCTGTTTAAGAGAAACTTTGAAGCACAAATAAAAGTCAGAATGCTGAATGTGATTGGACGGTAGTGGCATCTGTTTGAGGGGGTGTGGCCTCAGCTCACAATGCTGCCATAGCCTGGAGGTTTCTGCAAACAACAATATAATATAATAATATTATATAAAATACTTTTTCTTGCAGCAGATTGCATTTGATTTTACTTTCTGTATTTAGGTATTTTGGTTAATTTTGGACACATGCATGTTGATAATCTCTCTCTGGAAAACAAAAAGCAGCGTGGTCTGTGTTGTTTGGTTAATGATAATCATATGAGTCGAGCACGCAGATTTAATACAGAGAGGAACTGTCTGTGATGGGCGTGTTGATAATAATAAAATACAGCGTATTGGTCTATTGATACAATAATCAGATTCTTTCCTACGTTTGAAGAATCACATCTGGTTCTGAGCTTACAGCTGTAGAACAAACCTCGTGAGGACAGACGGGAACTATCCCTGGTGGTAGGTCCAGATAACTAGGTGGAGCCTGACTGACAGGCAGCGCTCTCACTGTGGGTTGGTCCAAGTTTGGGGAGTCTGTACAGTCACTGAAGCATTTCCATAGTGCTGGTTGGTGAATACCAAAGAGACAAATATATCTATTAGACATTAGAAAGAAGTAAGTGTGCTTGTCCTGCTAGACCTCAGTGCAGCGTTCGATACTGTCGACCATAATATCCTATTAGAGCGATTAGAACATGCTGTAGGTATTACAGGTACTGCGCTGCAGTGGTTTGTATCATATCTATCTAATAGACTCCAATTTGTACATGTAAATGGAGAGTCCTCTTCACACACTGAGGTTAATTATGGTGTTCCACAGGGTTCAGTGCTAGGACCAATTCTGTTTACATTATACATGCTTCCCTTGTCATTAGAAGGCATAGTGTATGTGACATGAATGACAGACCAACCACATAGTTCGTACGTTTCATACACTTCTTTATTCGGTTGTTGTTCTTACAGTTCTCTGTCTCAGCTGTGACCGGACTTCAGCACACTCACAACAACAATCCCAACCTCAGTTCCCGGCATATTTTGTACATGGCAGGCGTGATGAGCTGATGGAGCTCCAGCGTGTCTCAGCCTCTCCTGCAGCCACGCCCAAGCCACCCCCACCATATTTTTATTGCTATGCAGACAACACCCAATTTCCATCTATCCATGAAGCCAAATAATGCACACCAATTAGTTAAACTGCAGAAATCTAAACTCAGATCAAACTGAGGTTATTGTACTTGGCCCTGAAAATCTTAGAAATATGGTATCTAAGCAGATTCTTACTCTGGATGGCATTACCTTGGCCTCCAGTAATGCTGTGAGGAACCTTGGAGTCATTTTTGACCAGGACATGTCCTTCAACGCACATATTAAACAAATATGTAAGACTGCTTTCTTCCATTTGTGCAACATCTCTAAAATTAGAAACATCCTGTCTCAGAGTGATGCTGAAAAACTAGTTCATGCATTTATTACTTCCAGGCTGGACTACTGTAATTCATTATTATCAGGAAGTCCTAAAAACTCCCTGAAAAGCCTTCAGTAAAACTCGTGTTGTAAAGGACTTCAATCATTCAATTCATGCTTCTTTGGCAGCCCATCCTAAAGACACTATTTTCACAAATCAAATCAAATCAAAACTTGGTGATTAAAATGGATTTTTACAGCTCATTTCTGGAAGTAAAAGTTCAGCCTTTTTTATTGCAACATTACGTCTTGAATCTGACCCTGCTTAGTGCTGGACCAATCAGAACAGACTTGTTGAAAGTTAAACATTAAGGCCCAGACATGTATTAAGTCCAGTCTTGGACCAAAAATGTTTTTTAAGTGAAGCTACTGTAATCGATCCCTTAATTGATTAACTTAGGGACATGGATATTCTAGGTACTTTCAATGAGGAGAAGAGGAACAAGAAAACTAGAACACCTCCTTATGCTGTCTTATAGAGAACACTCTATGGCATTTATTACAACACAACACATGACAGTCTCATCAGCAACTTCAATAATATGCAGAATGTTAACAACACTTCTGAGACAAAACCCAATATAATCCCCCTTCAGTCAGTCAGTTCAGTTTCCATATTAATATTAGTCCATTTATGTCTCTTATCACAGTTCTACCTCCACCAACCACTCTGGTTTGGTGAGGAAAGGAAAAAGAGTAAAATATGGTGTTGAAGTAAAAAATAATAATAAAATAAATTCAGAGCTCTGAGAAAAACTTTGTCAATCTACCCGGGTAGAGTGTGTGTATGTGTGTGTGTGTGGATAAGCCCAGTGTTTATCTGCAAAGATGAGTAAAATCCTCGTTCGCCGTCCTTCGGGGTGGAGCGATGCGTCTCTGGGAAAAGCCCCACTGGATTCGCCTTCCAATCGCCGATCGAGTATCCAGCAACTGTCTCTCGCACTATGTCTCAACAAAGTAAAAAAAACAACTGGAAAAAGGGATACATGTTAAGCAAATCCTAATAAGTCTGTAACTGTAAGAACCTTAACACTTAGAAAAACAGTTCTTATTCTCTTCGGTACTCAATGCGCTCAGTGCGTTCTTCTTCTAGCTTGCTGGCTATCTGCGCCGCTGCAGCTCTTCTTCTTGCCGCATAACGCAGTGCAGGACAACTATAGCGCCATCACTGCCCTCTGTTGGATAGAATCAGTACTGCATACATTAAACATTAAATCACTGACTTGAACAGCAGTGGACACCTTGAGAGGGTTACACTACACATTAAAATGGCTTTTCAATTAGCACTAGCTTTAATCCACATCTGGGAAACTGGTTATGAATGGAAACGTATTACCATATCTGTGGGTAATCATCACTGGGCCTGTGTCAAGGCCCAGTGATCAATAATCTATTTTAAATAGATTTAAATAAATATAGTTTTAAATAATCTGCAGATTTTTTAAAATTGCAGTCATAAAATGTTAAAATGTAACCAACTAATCAACCACCTTCAGCCCAGAATCAAAGTGCAAAACCTAAAATCCCCAAAGTCTGATAAATGTTCAATTTAGGACACAAAGCCTTAGAGAACTCCTATTGGTTGGCCAAAACGCCAACTGCAAAAGGAGACCGAACCCTAACAGGAGATAAACACCAGAAGAGAACCTGCGATTTAACACCATGACTCTGCAATGTGAGACGATGGCTGTGTCCCAATCCAGCGACCGCACACTTTGTAGTGCGCATTTGTAGTGCGCATTTGTAGACTGATTACGTCACAGTGACGCGACGAAGGCTGTCCTCGAAGAGTCCTCCAAATGCATCCTTCATTTCCACAGATTTGAAGGCTGGGTCCGGTGTAGCCTTCATGGCCCAACCTATCCCACAATTCATAGTGCGGCAGTGGGTGTGGATAGTTTCTTCTGAAAAAATCGAGGATGGGTGAAACGGGGCGGCTGAAGAGTAAACTTTTAAAAGTAAGTACTGAATGTTATTTATTTATGTGCAAATGTTCAATAACAAAGAACATTAAAACATGACTGTTGGCCACATGTCGGCAAAGTTATGTGACATTAGTGATGTTTGTACTAACTTGGTTTTAAAGCATTTACTTTCAAATATACGCCGTTCAATAGTCGACCTTAATCTTACAGAGAATGTGATGATTTTATGGATAATTAAAGTCAGTCATATATCCACAAACACAACAAGCTGAAAGTCAGTGATGCTGCTCGGTTTGCAGTCCTGAATATGACGGCACAAGCAGGATTCACTGCACTGTTAATGTTAGCTATGTTATATTGCTGCCTCTGTTCGGTGGTGTCGAGCCAAACGGACTTTAACGTGTGTTTGAACGAGCTGACGGTTCACTCGTTAAGCTGAAAGAAAGATGCTTTAATCACAGGAGTCACACATGTGTCCACTGGACCATCTGGGAACTCTTCTTGTTTAGCACTCGTAATAACACAAACACTAAATCCTCCTTCTCTTGTGCTGTTTTGTAGCAGTGTGTACACCTGAGACTGTCACCTGTCTGTCTGTCCTGCACTCTCTCTCTGTTTCTTTCTCTCTGATTGTGGAATAAAAGTATGAACATGTATTTATAAGTTACACTTGTGTTTGAATCCTACAGCTTATCACACATTTGATTTCCATGTGTGACAACTGCAAGTGTCCAGAGTGAGGACAGACTGAGGGACCCACTGCTGCACATCATCTGTGAGGCTTTGCACCCTGATGATCCACCAGGACAAACTCAGCAGTGTGTGAGGAAGAGGAGGAGGAAGAGCCAGCAGCAGCTGACAGATGGAGAGAATAGACAGACTGTTCCCTGTTTGTGAAGGACTGCTAGGAAAGTTTAACATAACTAATTGTCTGTCCTGAATCAGTCTTATTAGGTAATGTTCAAATAATGTTATCATCCCAGTGTTTTCAGTGTGGGAGAAAGTACTCAGGGCCTTCAAGTTACACACTATGAAAGGCAGCAACAAGTTTAATATTCAGAAACCTAAAGTATGTATCAGCAGCAGAATGCAGCTAAAAATAAATGTTTGTTTCAGTTCTATGAAGCTTTGAGTATTTTGGATTAGTAGCACTGCTGTGTTTGTTGCATCATATTGCTGTAACTGTTTATATGCTTTATATATTCTGAGCTAAGTTGATCTATAGTGTTACATCATATTCTATAAGGATGTTATGTGTTTGTAGACTTTCTGCCCAGTTTGACCCATTTAGCAGAAGTCAGCCTGTTTAAGGCTCTGATATCTATTCTGTGTGACTTAAAGCAGTTATGACATGGTCTGATTTTCTCACCCAATAAAGGAATATTTAATATATCAGTCTGATCTTCATTCTATCAGAAACAGTTATCACAGCTCGTACATTGAATTTTTACACATATATATAAAGCATTGAGCCAAACTAAATAATGCCAACAAATTAAATGAACAACATTTGTCTCTTATATATAATACATCTGTATATACACTGTCAAAGATACTTGTCTTTGAGTGAAGATTTAAGGTGATAGGAAATATAAATAACTGCAACTTGAATCTTTACTGAAGCTCAGTGTTTGACACAGAGTTCAAGCTCACTGCTGTACTAAATCTTAATTAATATAATAATAAATATAATATTAGCCATATTATATTACCAAAGTGTAATGACACTCGTCTCATGCGTGACATTAGCTAATTGTTATTTACTAGCTCATCTTAAATCTCATGTTGTTACAGTCCCGTGGTCTCAGCCTCAGATACTTAACTAAGGAGTTTGGGTCCGCTCTTCTTCACAGCGTTGCTTCAGCTCATTGAAGTTTGCACCATTCGTTTACGCACAGCTCTCTGAGCTCTGCACTCTGGACCGCTGCAGCAGCTCCGTCTGTGCTCGGATCACCGTCCTGCCGATTGGTCCGAGCTTCATCTGCGGGACACACGGCCTCACTCTGAATCTGGAATACTCTGATGTACAGTGGAGTTCACGGTCCACTTGGATCGTCATCCCTCCTTCACCGCGCTCACAGTGAGCCGTTTGCTGCTGTGCACTTTACTGCTGCTGAAGTCTGCTGCAGCTTTACAAACCTAAGTCATGTTTTCTCCTCTTTTAAACCAGCCATACTTCTTTGGTCTATTTCTATTTGTGCTGTCATTAACTTCAATGTTTAAGATGCTAACTGAGGCCTGTAGTGTGAGATGGAGCGCTTTGATATTTGCACAAATTGACTGCAGCCACACCAACATCTGCCTATGAACAATCCTTCTCACTTTAGAATGATGGACTTTCACATTGTGTGGAAATGATCTCATCACTCCTCCCAGACTGATGGACAGAACCAAGAATATTGCTGATGTCTCATCCTCAGCACTGTGATAGCACATTCTTGAATGCTCCAGAGCAGCAAACTGACAACATTTCTACTTTTATATAGGTGGCTGCTTCTTACCCTTGTGACAGGTGAGACCTGAGCCTGGAAACTGCCCCTGGTAGGCAGGGCTGGGTTTTTCCCTTTTATAAGCACAGGTGCAGGTAATTTGTTGATCTCTTGTGTGAAAATGGAGTTGTGTGAATATTGGGTCTAAGCAGCGGTATTTGACCTTTTTAGCTTTTCTACAACAGCTTGATGTGGGTTGCATAGCCTTCTGTTAGTGAGGTAGGTCCCAGATAACGTTCTGCTTGAGTTTTGGCAGAGGTTTAAAGTTATTTGTACCCCAGTAGCAAAAAACTGCGGGGAAACTTGCCGGGGACAGTTAACTGAAAAACAGACATGAGGCAAAGTGGGAGGCATATTCCTTCTGAGGTAACCTGCTCAGTGTAAGTAATGTCCTGTTTTAATTTACAGATAGCCAATGGCTGCTGGGCCGACGTCCTTGGACGTCTGTGTCTGCTGCCATTTGTTCTGAGGCTGATTTAATTTGACAGTGAAGAGCTGAGAACTGTTCTGATGGTTGTGGCTGTTTATTTGGTCTGTTTGTTATCTCATCGTATCAGCACCCATTAATGTACTGATTTTGTTTTAGAGCAGTTTCATCATTTCTTAGCGCCGCAGACAGTGAAGGCGCTGTGTGGAAACTGAACCTTTTTCACGCCGCTTTTGCATGTACCGCGGTGCCGGGCATTGAAGAGTTTCTTTGACAAGTCTTTGCCCGGTCAAGTGTGGATTGCCATTTAATGTCTAAGACATGGTTTTAGTTTTTAATATATTCCCCTCAGCGCTTGTCCTGTCTCCCACCTACAATCGTACAATTTTATACTTTTAAATGTATATTATAAAGTGCACCTTTTAATTGTCTTGGGTGCTCCTGTTATCTGTTAAGAAAGATTTGTTTTTGTGTTAGGATTAAACCTTGTGGACTGATTGCATGCCTGCGGCTCATTCCTACTGACATGGGTGCCTCCCTTGGGTAACACCATGTTGATGCCTGTAGAACTAGTAAGAGTGGGCTTGGTTTTTTCACAGGATTGTATATAAATAAAAGTGAACTGAGGAGGTCGTAGGTTCAGCTGTGAGATTACTGATAACGATATCGACCAGGACACGCCCCAGTTTCCAACGATTTTTCCACCTGTTTATTAATAAAGGTGCTTCTGATTTAAAACCTACAACATCTCAGAATAAAATGAGTGAACTGACTTTTTCTGCCCAAGCTGCTCCTTTAACAGTGCCCCCTTGTGCTGAAACAGGTGTAGTGTATAACAGTACAGATTTGTTTTTCAGTACTTACAGTGTGAACTGGTTTCTTTGGAGTATCATAAACAATAAACCAATGTTTCTCAACACAAGTTCAATCAAAATATCATCTCTGAAAGTACAGACACAGGAAACGGGTAAAATAAAGATGAGTTTCCACGGATATACCAACTATTATATTGACTATAGATCATTACAGTACATACAGCGCAGTAGGTAGTTTTACACGTTATCAATCAAACAGGAGTGTATAAATAAATATGTCAGCTTTATGAATGAAAACAAGTTAGTTTGCAGCAGGATGTTTGTCTTCATCTGGTAGGAGGAGGAAAATGGAAATGACCTCAGTGCAAATTGTGCATCTGTAAACATCAAAGGAGTCTGATTATTTCTCTTTAGGTCAGTTCAGGTCTGAATGGAGGAGAGGACGAGGAATTCGGAAGAATCTGAAGAACTTTCTGTGGCTAAACATTTAGACAATTAAATGAAGGTGAGGAGAGCTTCACCCACAAGTTTCAACTTCAACCTGCTGAAAATCTCTCAGGGAGCCACAACGGTGAAACGAATTACCACCGTGTATGAGGAAATATGTTAAAGAGCTCTAGTAGTGGGTTATTTCAGTTATCCTTTATTTTATTCATTAAACTGATCTTGGGTTGGAGTTCTTCATCGAGCTTTCCTTTGATGTGAAAATTTTACACCAGGATGGTGGGTCTCCTGCTGGTCATGCAGAGGTACTGCAGTTTGTCTGTGGTGAAACGATGCAACAGGAAGCTGTTCTTCAGTTTGCCACACTAGAAAGAAGTAACCGTGACTGTCACTGGAAGACATTAAACACTGTATATCAAATTATAGCCCACTAGGCCAGAACCAACCCACCATACTTCTGCATGATGTTTGACTCATAAAGAATACATATCAGCGTTTTCTAGTTCAAAAATACTCAACATTAACATTTTATGCTTTTGAGGACCCAGTGTAACCTACAAGTTGTAATGCACATGCACCGTATGAAAAGCAGGTGATCGCTGCGTCAGGTACATATGTCATATGGTTTATTAGGAACTGAAGGCATGCAGATGGTGTAAATGATCTTCCTTCTGAGTTAAATTTAAATTTCAGAAGTTTTAAGAACTGCCCCTTGTATGTCAGCACAGTGGCCATGCAGATCAGGGGGAGCCAGGCCTCTGCACGAACGAGGCAAGTATATCATCATAACTCACTGAATTTAAACTGATTTTCAAGCACTTTAGTTTCTTAAAGATGCCAGAACAGTATTTGTGATCAAGAATACGTAGTTCGATTTAAAATGCAGCTTTCGTACTAATATGTTAAAACAAATTAGGATTACCTGTGAAGACACTGCTGACAAGCATCACGCAATGTCACTGAACAGCCACATAAAGCACCATTATTTAATTTAATACAGGTTTGTAAACACCTTCGTAAGAAAATAAGGTCTTGCATGTTGAACGTTATTTAGTTTCTTGGATTTAATATTTATTTTATTCGAATTTTGAAAGCAGTACAATTTGATATTTTCTTCTTGTTATTTTCAGAGCCCAAAGTCAGAGTCCCTGAGCAAGATGGCAGCATCTGCGTGTGGACGTACATGTCTATGAGCACGTCTCTGCGTGTGGACGTACACGTCTATGAATTCTGTATAATTTCAGCTTGAGCTGAAGCTTGACTTGAGTCTCATCAGAAACGCTTTTTCAATAACCTAAAAAAGAAGTCTAGTCAACTTAATACTGCTATCACCTGTATGATCGAGAACCTGCACAGACATGCACATGGCATATTCTCATATTCTCAGAATAATCTGATTCCTGAAGATATGTTATGTATGAAAGGTAATCTGAAGGGTAAGGTGATAGATGCATAAGACTGCTTTGTAACATCTACATTTATGTAGCTTTCAGCCAGACTTCATGGCTCTCTTTGGAATCTAAGTGCATGTTGCAATGATCTTTAATGTTGGTTGGATTAAACTCATACTGACCTCACAGTTTCACACCAGGAATAGACTAAACCTGTATTAAACCTAAACTCTTCTCAGGTGAATTGAGTCCTTGTTGGTGCAGCTCTCCTTAAAGACCACACCATGGTATTAATTTGAGTTCATCTGTGATGATCTAATGGAGATGCTTCACAGTAAATCAACCCCTGATGAGTCTCTGCAGCTACCTTTTGCTTTGCTCCCTTGTCCTCATTCATCAATCCCCGTTGGACTCAAGGACTTTCTCCGCCAGAATCTCCTGGAAGGTTGAAAGCTGCTTCATCTGCTCTGTCTGCATCGAGTGTCTCCTCATCAGCTTCTTCTTCATCTTGAAGTCTGGGCCCCGTTTGGGTGAGGCTGGGGCTACTGGGACCAGGATCTTATGTCCAGAGTTGATGGGGGAGGTGGGTTTCCCATTGGCCCGGATGTCAGGGATGGGTCTCTGCGGGTTGATGTTAAGCGGAGGCAGGAAGCCGGGCCTGGTGTGGGAGATGTGGTCCAGCAGCAGGGTCCCAGAGCCCCGGCGCTCCAGGAGCCCTGGGCCACGCCGTCGCATAGTGATGGGGGAAACTGAGTTGGGGATGTTTTCCAGAGACTCCCTGGAAGAACTTGTGACCAGGGACAAGGGGGAAGCGTTGTACCTCCTCCGCTCTACCGAAACCCTCCCAGAGTCCGGTGATCCAGGAATTGACTCTGGACAAAGGTGGGTATCTGACTCGTAGTGCTCCATCCGTGTGAGCTTGGGGTGAGCTAGGGCTCGGGCCACAACTGTCCCAGGTCCAGCAGCATTCTCCTGGGATTCTGGAGCTGTGTTCCTGCGGTAGAGGATCTGGTGCTGCTGGACTTTATCAGCCCACGATGGACCAGACAGCCCTGCGCAGTCCTCAGAGCAGGATCGGTCAATGAGTTTAGGGGACGTGGGGTCGTGCGTCTCAATGCTGTGACGCCGTGACAATAGTGGCCTCACCGGCTCTGTGACAGTCAGTCCATTCATCTCTGTGATCGTCTTGTTCAGGTTGCTGTTGCCCTCCTCCTCCTCCAGACCTCCATCCACCCGGTCCTGGGGAACCCCACTGAGAACCGAAGGTGCCACCAGGCCCCACGGTTCTGAGTTCAGACGCTTAAGCAGTTTACGGGGCGGTGGCCTCTTCTCACCTGGAGGTCGAGCTGAAGGTAAAGGTAATGCTGAGGTGAGTTTGAAGCTGAAGATTCCTTCCTCATCTTTGTCTCCTGCAGGGGAGGAGGTGCCAATCTCCACCTCAGAGGGTGACATACAGGCAGGAGACAGTTTGTCTACAATGCCTGGGGATGGTGGGGAGTTGAGGTACTGTTTGGTCTTCTTGGTGCCTGATGGAGATGTGTCGGTGGTGATGATGATCACCTCCTTGCCCTTGGCCTTGCAGGAGTCCAGCAGAACCTGCAGGGTGTCACGGTCCCCTTTGTTGATGGCGTGGACAAGAGCAGAGGAACCAGAGTAGTCTTTGAGGCTGGGATCGGCTCCATTCTCCAGCAGCAGTGAGACCACCTCCTTTCCTGCCTGCTCTGCACAGGCATGCATCAGCGCTGTCCGGCCACTCTTGTCAGGGATGTTGGGGTCAGCTCCTTTCTCCAGCAGATACCTCACCATCCTCTGCCGGGTCTGTGGGTCATCGTAGCTTGCTAAGCAGGCAGCGGAGATGGGCGTCTCCCCACGCTCATTGCCCTCATTGATGTAGGCGCCACCCTCCAGCAGCAGGCGGGTCAGCCTCAACTTCCCCTGGAAGACAGCTTTGAGGAGGGCATTCCCCTCAGTCTGCAGGGGTCCTCCATCGCCCATGATCCCTCGCCTCTCCTCAGACCTCCTGCCCACAGGATGCTGGCTTAATGCTGAATCTCCATCCTCCTTGATAAGTCACATGACCTGCAGAAAAAGTACATTGAGGTGAGTCCACCTTAATAAAAAACATGCTAACATGATGGAACCAAAGATACTATTTAAATTCTTTGGAGTTTTTAACCACTGATATTTACTGAGACTCTTTCTGCGTTGACGTCAGTAATTACTTCCTCATCCCCCACAATTTTGTTGTACATGTACAATGACAATAAAAGGCTATCTTATTGTATTCTCCAAATCATCAATGTGTCTTATAAACCTTCTTTCCTACAAGACTGCTGAAAGAATTCCTACCATTAATCAATACTTCAATCTTAAATATGATCAACCTATCTCTGCCTTCAAGCTGGCAGTAGTTCAGCTTTCAGAGCTCATCACAGCACAGAAACAGCTTTACTGAAGGTTACAAATGATCTTCCTATGGCCTCTGACAGTGGACTCATCTCTGTCCTTGTCCTGCTAGACCTCAGTGCAGCGTTCCATACTGTTGACCATAATATGCTATTAGAGCGATTAGAGCACACTGTAGGTATTACAGGTACTGCGCTGCAGTGGTTTGTATCATATCTATCTAATAGACTCCAATTTGTGCATGTAAATGGAGAATCTTGTTCACACGCTGAGGTTAATTATGGAGTTCCACAGGGTCCAGTGCTAGGACCAATTCTGTTTACAGTATACATGCTTCCCTTAGGCAGCATCATTAGAAGACATAGTATACATTTTCACTGCTATGCTGATGACACCCAGCTCTATCTGTCCATGAAGCCAGGTAACACACACCAATTAGTTAAACTGCAGGAATGTCTTAAAGACATAAAGACCTGGATGGCCGCTAACTTTCTGCTTCTTAATTCAGATCAAACTGAGGTTATTGTACTCGGCCCTGAAAATCTTAGAAATATGGTATCTAACCAGATTCTTACTCTGGATGGCATTACCTTGGCCTCCAGTAACACTGTGAGGAACCTTGGAGTCATTTTTGACTAGGATATGTTCTTCAATACACTTCAATGTCCTTCCATTTGCGCAACATCTCTAAAATTAGAAATATCCTGTCTCAGAGTGACGCTGAAAAACTAGTTCATGCATTTATTACTTCTAGGCTGAACTACTGTAATTCATTATTATCGGGATGTCCTAAAAACTCCCTGAAAAGCCTTCAGTTAATCCAAAATGCTGCAGCAAGAGTCCTGACAGGGACTAGAAAGAGAGAGCAGATTTCTCCTGTATTGGCTTCCCTTCATTGGCTTCCTGTTAAATCCAGAATTCAAAATCCTGCTCCTCACATACAAGGTCTTAAATAATCAGGCCCCATCTTATCTTAATGACCTTGTAGTACCATATCACCCAATTAGAGCACTTCGCTCTCGCTCTGCAGGCCTACTTGTTGTTCCTAGAGTATTTAAAAGTAGAATGGGAGGCAGAGCCTTCAGTTTTCAGGCCCCTCTTCTGTGGAACCAGCTTCCAGTTTGGACTCAGGAGACAGACACTATCTCTACTTTTAAGATTAGGCTTAAAACTTCCCTTTTTGCTAAAGCATATAGTTAGGGCTGGACCAGGTGACCCTGAATCCTCCCTTAGTTATGCTGCAATAGGTGTAGACTGCTGGGGGATTCCCATGATGCACTGGGTATTTCTTCTACACTCACTATGTGTTAATAGACCTCTCTGCACTGAATCATTCTTGTTATTAATCTCTGTCTCTCTTCCATAGCATGTCTTTAATAATAATGATGATAATAATAATAATAATAATAAACTTTATTTATAAAGCACACTTCAAACCAAGGGTATACCAAGGTGCTTAACAAGTAAACATAGAGGAAGAAAATAGAAATAGGACCAAAGCAAGTACTAGGTATGCAAGCAGATAACTGTCACTGATACACAGGAGAAGCAGCAGATACAGAACAAACAAGGAATTAAAATGAGCATAAAAGTGCATAATGTAGAATCATAAGTGAAATGTTAACTAGAAAGAAAGGCAAGATTGAATAAGTGGGTCTTTAGTCATGATTTAAACAATGCACTAGAATCAGAGGTGCGGATAGCAAGAGGGAGGTTATTCCAGAGTACCGTGGCAGCCAGAGCAAACGCACGGTCACTCCGAGACTTCAGCCGAGATCTAGGTTGCGTCAGAAGTAGTTGAGTAGCAGATCTAAGTGTTCTAGCAGGAGCATGTGGCCTAAGAAGTTCACTAAGATAATTCGGCGCTAATTTATTAATAGTTTTGAACATAAGCAGCAATATTTTAAATTGAATACGGTACTTGCTATGCTATCCAGCAATACAGCCAAGTTACTGACATAGTCACAGGAAGAGCTAGCAAAGGGACCCAAAGCACCACTTGGACATGAGAGATTTTACTGTCGAACACCACGATCTCAGTCTTCTTATCGTTTAAGACAAGGGAATTACTCAGGAACCATTCTTTGACCTCACGCTGCATTCTCGAAAGTAATGCAGAGACACAGCAAGGTCATCAATAAGTTCAAAATAGATCTGTATGTCATCGGCGTAACAGTGAAAGGCGATACTCTATTTTTCAAAGATTGTATTTGCTCCCTTTAGGCACAATGAGAAAAGAATAGGACCTAAAACTGATCCTTGAGGCACACCGCAACAGACCGGTGCACAGGAAGAGGAGAAGGTGCCCAAGTTAACCAAAAAGGACCTGTCAGCGAGGTATGATTTAAACCAGTCAAGGGCAGTGCCTCTAATACCCTCACTGTGCTCAAGTCTTAATAATAAGATGTTAGGGTCCACCATATCAAAAGTCGAAGAGACTTTCATTAGAGATAGGATACTAGGTCCAATTACATCAAAACAGTTCTTAACTATGCGAGATGGAAGAATGTCCAGCACAGTATTGTGTTATTCATTTGATCAACTAGCTGCTTAAAAGTCAAAAGTGACACAGGCTCAAACTGGTGGAAAGTTGAAATGCACTCAGAAATGGGGAGAGGACATGGAACAGGGGGAAGGGAGGACTTAAGAAATGAGACCTTATCTAAACAATGCATTTGAAATCGCTCACAAAGAGCCTGAGAATAAGGTAGAGGCATGTCCGGGCAAGGGTTAACCGCTGAGTTAAAAAATTTTAAATAAGGCGCAAGGGTTATGACCATTGGCCAAGATGATTTGGCCATTTTAGCAGCACTTTGGAATTTTAAGCAGCTTGTCCGTGGCCTGTCATAAGAAATCTGAAGTTGATCTTTTTTCCACCTTCTCTCAGCGCAGCGACACACGCTTCTGTTTCTTTATTATTATTAGTGTGAATGCTTGTAAAAGCATTCACAGTATTGTTCTTCTGTTTCTTTATTAGTGTGAATGCTTGAAGCATTCACAGTATTGTTCTTCTAATTAGTGTGAATGCTTGAAGCATTCACAGTATTGTCCTTCTAATTGTGTGGATGCCCTCAAAGGGCTTCCACACTATTGAGCTCCTGTTTCTCTTTATTCTTTATTGTGTGGATGCCCTCAAAGGGCTACCACACTATTGAGTTCCTGTTTCTCTTTATTGTGTGGATGCCTCAGGCATGCCTCTTTATTCTTTATCCTTTATTATTCTAGTTGCTCCGTTTTTTTGCCGCTTAACTACTCCCTCAGTTTTCAGCCGATTTTCATTGTTCAAACTCTAAACTGTTCTGCTACTTCTGCTTTCGAATGCTATATCTTTTGGTGTTTATTACTATTATACTTTTTAAAATATTACACTTTTTTCCTTTAATTTGTCCCATTGAAATGAATGGGAAACTTCCACAATTCTGCTAAAACTTGCTTGCTTTTCAAACTTAACTACTTCCTCATACTTTCACCTAGAAACTCCATTCAAACTTTAAAATGTTCTCAACTTATTGGGCTATTCCTGTCTGATTCAGCTTTTTCAGATCTTCTACCGTTTTAATCTTATCTCTCTTTAAGTTTTCAGTTGCAAAATTGTGATTTTTCGGAAAATACATGCGTTGCTATGGTTGCTATGCAGTTAACTCAGAGTGAGAGCTTGTCCTTTTTCAATTTTCTCTTCATGGCCAAACAACTTCTTGCTACTCGCTCAATTTCCACTCAACCCCCACAAATTATACATCAAAACGTAGGTATTTTTGCTGGCTTTCAGGAAATGTCATTATCATTGTTGTGGGATTTACAGATTTTTTGCAAATCTCCTCAGAGCAACACAAAGTCTGAAAACTCTCCATAGAAAGTCAATGGAGAGTTTGTTCAAAATAAGCGCTGGATTTCTCTAATGAGAGGCATTTTCAAATCGTCATATCTCCGTAACGAAACAAAGTTGAGACATGAGGCTTGTGCCAATATATCTTCAGACATCCCTCATGCTCACAATTCAAGAATTTTTTCCTCACCTATTACCGTTTGGCCATGAATTACACTTGTTTGAGGATAGGAAATTTGTCCCTCGCTCGGATTTCTTCAGATTTCAAACTCTGGAAATGAGGCACTTTTTTCTCTCGTCAGATCTTTTTGATGGATTTCCACAGAGACCTGAAAATTCCCATGACTGCTCACCAAAGCCTGCTGTTTCTTACGGTAAAAGAATGATTTTGATGCTCCATATAGATTTAGAGTTACAAAACGTTGCTTGAGGGCAAGTCAGGGCAGTTTTGCTTTGCCTCTACTCAGTTACAGTGTATTACAAGTCATATATCTTCAATAATTTATATTTTATCTCTGAATTATGAAGACCTGCAGATTCCCCCATCTCTTCTGAAGAACACGGTGTCAGAATGAGCATTCTAGCCCCTACGGTTAGGAAATTATGGCCATTTGTTCGAGGGGAGTCCTTAATGTGAGAAATACACTGCAGAAAACTTATACCTCTCTCTGTGTCTGTGTGTGTAAGGGCTGATTACAGCAGGTGCAGCTAATTTAACTGACCTAGATATACCAAGCCCAGACTCTTCACAGCCACTGTTCCCTTTAGACTGTGTGTATGTGTATGTTTGTGTGTCTGTATCAATATTTCTCCCATGTTTAAGTATTACTCCTCAATAATAGTATTTCTGTTAAATCAAAGTACTTCTACTACATCTTAGTACTTCTGCTCAATCATAGTATTTCTGCTATGCTGAAGTGCTTTTTGCTCGATTATAGAATTTCTGCTAAGTCAAAGTATTTCATGTAAATCAAAGTATTTATACCAAGTCCCAGTGAAATGAAGCCGTTTCTTCTCTCATCATATCTCCGCGACGGAGGTACAAAGAGCAATGAAAATCGCAGTCAAAGTACACCAAAGTCTGCTGATTCACCCAGTAGAAGAATGATGCTTCTATTCCACCTAGTTTTTGAGTTACACGACGTTTTCTAACTCCAAAAATCGGCGTTTTACGCCTCTCACCACGATCTAAATCTGACAGGTCATCTCCCTGTTTTCCAAGTTGCCGCCTTTCTCTTTCCCAGTGGCGTAGTTGGTAATGACACCATCACAGACCAGTAATTCATATTGATCATTTATTACAATTCTGCAAAGTTTATGATTTTAGCAGCTTTTCTAATATGGACCTCAGATTCTTGTTAACACTCCATGGCACAAATACTGTTCCCTTTAGGCTCTGTGTATGTGTGTGTGTATCAATATTTTTCCCATTTTAAAGTATTACTCCTCCATAATTGTATTTCTGTTAAATCAAAGTACTTTTACTACATCTTAGTACTTCTGCTCAATCACAGTATTTTTGCCAAATCATGGTTTTTGTGCCAAAACATAACATTTCTGTTATGTTAAAGTATTACTAATAAGTGGAGGAATTTTTGTCATGTTATAGTATATGTGCTGATTACAGTATATCTGCCAAATCATAGTATTTATCCCGATTCATAGTATTTATGCCAAATTACAGTATTTCTGCTAAAAAGCAGAAATAGTACCTTTTAGCAGAAATTTCTGTCAAAAGATATTAGTTATGTTAAAACAGTATTTCTGCTAAATCATAGTATTTGTACTAAATCATCGTACTTCTGCCTATTCATAGTATTTGTACCCAATCATAGTATTTCTGCCATATCATCGTATTTGTGCCAAATCATGGTATATTTTTGCCAAATCATGGTATTTGTGCCCAGTTAGAGTATTTGTGCCCAATTAAAATTTCTGTTATGTTATAGTATTACTACTAAGTCGCAGAATTTCTGTTATGTTATAGTATATCTGCTGAATATAGTATATGTCCCAAATCATAGTATTTATAGCAAATCATAGTATTTGTGCCTCAACATAGTATTTCTGCCCAATTGTAGTATTTGTGCAAAAACATAGAATGTCTGCAAAATCACAGTATATCTGTTATGTTATAGTATTACTACTAAGGCATAGTATTTCTACCAAATCATAGTATTCCTTCAAAATCATAGTATTACTGCAATTTCATAGTATTTTTGCAGAAACATTGTACTTCTTGTAAATCATAGTATTTCTACTAAATAATAGTATTTCTGCCAAATCATATTATTTGTTTCAAATCATAGCATTCAAACCAAATCATATTATTTGTGCCAAAACATTGTATTTGTACAAAGTCATAATATTTCTTCTAAATCATAGTATTTCAATCAAATCTCAGTAGTTGTGCTAAAACACAGTATTATTGCCAAATCATAGTATTTGTACCCAAACATATAAGTTCAACTTATTTAACTCTTCTCAACAGCCCAACACGTCTTCTTCACCCCGTTTCAGCAGAATTGTGTTTTTTTTCACCCCTTTTCAGCACAAATCCCAGTTTTTTCAGGTGTTTTCAACAGAAATTTTTTTTTTAGCAGAAATTCTGCTGATTCACCTGTTTTCAGTGCAACGTTCTACTTTGCCTCTTTTCAGTAGAAATTCTGCTGATTCACCTATTTTAAGCAGAATTTTCAGCCTTTTACCTCTTATCAGTACAAATCTCAGTATCTTCTGCTCATTTCAGAAGGAACCTTTTCACCTCTTTTCAGTACAAATTTGAACTTCTGTACCCCTTTTAAGCAGAATCTTTGCCTTTTCACCTCTTTTCAGCAAAAGATTCTGCTTCTTTACTTGTTTTCAGCATAATTTTTCAGTTTCTTTACTGCCATACAATTTTTGCAGCTTTTCATCTTTTTCAGTCATTTTCAGCAGACAGCTTCAGCGTTCCGGCATCCACACAGCATTTTCACAGGAAATGCAAATTTTTTCTAGTTAGTGTGAATGCTTGTAAAAGCATTCACAGTATTGTTGTTGTAATCTTTATTATTAGTGTGAATGCTTGTAAAAGCATTCACAGTATTGTTGTTATAATCTTTATTATTATTATTAATGTGAATGCTTGTAAAAGCATTCACAGTATTGTTCTTCTGTTTCTCTTTATTATTATCTTAACCACATTCCGTACGTTTTTTGGCATCTAACTCCTTCAAAACCGTTCAACTTAGAACAACAATTCAAACACCGTTAGATTCCTCTTCTTTTGGACGTGACTGCTTCTACTTTTCTCATTTTTAACATTTATATTTTTAAAATTATTCAACTTTTTCCAACAAAAATTTCCCATGTATTTCAATGGGGAGACCCTTCAAATTCTCCTTCAACTCACTCCTCTTTAAACTGTATCTACTTCCACATACATTGACATAGAGCCACCATTCAAACTTTAAGACGAAGACCAGACATTCAACTATTCAACTTGTATTTATCTTTTCAATATCTATTATACTTTTTCTTCAGTTCCAGTTTAAGTTTCATGATGTTTTTTCAGCCGTTTCAGAGTTTATAATGGGTGTGTATGGGACGGAATGTTGCCGCTAGAGAGAGCTCAACTGCTAGAGTGAGAGGAGCAAAAAAATTAATCTTAAAATCTTTTTTTAAAACTGCTGCTGTGTCCGCAGCGTTTGCTCTACAGCCATCATTTTACCCTCAATACGTAGTCATCGCTGTCCTCTTTCATCCAATGTGTTTACTATTGTACTAGGTGTTATGGTTCTTTCATAAATGTCACCAATGCACAGCCTCCTCCCTCCAACTCCTCCATAGACTCCAATGTTAAAATGGCTCAGAAGGTTCGTTTGAAAATCAGAAGTACAGGCTGTCTTTACACTGTCACCACGTCCATATAATAAACTCCACAGGCATGAAAACTGAGAATTCAGTAGACTGGACATTGCTGCCACTCACGGTGAAAGAATTTTGTCAATATGACCTGTACTTTTCTTTTGGGAGCGATTTGTTTGGGGCTGACTTTTCTGTTCATTTTAAGCAGCAAAAGTGAGGTGCATGTCTGCGTGTGTGTGTATGGAGCCATTGGGTGCAGTCACTATAGCAACCAGGCTCACACCTGCCTGCCTAACGAGCTCTGTCTCTCACTGTGCCAAGATTCATCTTGAACACTTGTCTTTCAACTGCTGCTGTGTCCACAGTGTTTGCTCTACAGCCATCATTTTACCCTCTAAACATCGCCATCATTGTTCTCTTTCCAACAGCATGTCTTTCAGAGCTCATAGATACAAACGTTTTAAACTGTGTGCATCCAAGTGGAGGGATCACATTTTAGTCATTCAGTTATTCAAAGAATATGAACTTTTAATATTAATTCAGATGTTTTCTGACTCTAAATTTTCTTTTCTCATTACTTAGGTTTTTCTAATTTACATTTAAAACATTTTCAACTATTTTCCAACTTCTTCTCTGTGGATGTCAGCTTTTAGCAGTTCGGCACTTTTGTTTTCAGGTGAAAATGTCTGTATTTTTCATCTCATTCAACATTTTTAACTTAAAATTCAGCAATTAATTCATTTCAGTGCATACATTCAGATTCAAGCATTCACACTGCAGTTTCTTCAAAAAATGCACTTTCTAGTTAGTGTGAATGCTTGCAAAAGCATTCACAGTATTGTTCTTCAAATCTTTATTTTTATTCTCTATTCCGTACGTTTTTTGGCATCTAACTCCTTCAAAACCGTTCAACTTAGAAAAACCATTCAAACACTGTTAGATTCCTCTTCTTTTGGACATGACTGCTTGTATTTTTCTCATTTATAACATTTATATTTTTAAAATTATTCAACTTTTTTCAACAAAAATTCCCCATGTATTTCAATGGGGAGACCCTTCAAATTCTCCTTCAACTTACTCCTTTTTTAAACTGTATCTACTTCCACATACGTTGACATAGAACCACCATTCAAACTTTAAAACGAAGACAAGACATTCAACTATTCAACTTGTATTTATCTTTTCAATATCTATTATACTTTTTCTTCAGTTCCAGTTTAAGTTTCATCCCTTTTTTTTCACCCGTTTCAGAGTTTATAATGGGTGTGTATGGGACGGAATGTTGGGGCTAGAGTGAGACAGCTCAACTGCTAGAGTGAGAGGAGGGGGAGAATTAATCTTAAAATCTTTTCTTAAAACTGCTGCTGTGTTCGCAGCGTTTGCTCTACAGGTCTGATTTTACCCTCAAAACGTAGCCATCGCTGTCCTCTTTCATCCAATGTGTTTACTATTGTACTAGGTGTTATGGTTCTTTCATAAATGTCACCAATGCACAGCCTCCTCCCTCCAACTCTTCCATAGACTCTAATGTTAAAATGGCTCAGAAAGTTTGTCTGAAAATCAGAAGAGCATGGTGTCTTTACACTGTCACCACGTCCATATAATAAACTCCACAGGCATGAAAACTGAGAATTAGGTAGACTAGACATTGCTGTCACTCACGGTGAAAGAATTTTGTCAATACGACTTGTACTTTTCATTTGGGAGCGATTTCTTTCGGCCTGAATTTTCTGTTCATTTTAAGCAGCAAAAGTGAGGTGCATGTCTGTGTGCGTGTGTACGGAGCCATTGGGTGCAGTCACTATAGCAACCAGGCTCACACCTGCCTGCCTAACGAGCTCTGTCTCTCACTCTGCCAAGATTCATCTTAAACACTTCTCTTTCAACTGCTGCTGTGTCCACAGTGTTTGCTCTACAGCCATCATTTTACCCTCAAAACGTCGCCATCGTTGTCTTCTTTCCAAAACCGTGTCTTTCAAAGCTCAGAGATTTAAATCTTTAAAACTGTGTGGATCCAAGTGGAGGGATCACATTTTAGTCATTCAGTGATTCAAAGAATATGAACCTTTATTATTCATTCAGATGTTTTCTGACTCTAAAATTTCTTTTCTCATTACTTAGGTTTTTCTAATTTACATTTAAAACATTTTCAGCTCTTTTCCAACTTCTTCTCTGTGGATGTCAGCTTTTAGCAGTTCAGCACTTTTGTTTTCAGGTGCAGATTTCTGTATTTTTCATCTGATTCAACATTTTTAACTTAAAATTCAGCAATTAATTCATTTCAGTGGATACATTCAGATTCAAGCATTCACACTGCAGTTTCTTCAGAAAATGCACTTTCTAGTTAGTGTGAATGCTTGTAAAAGCATTCACAGTATTGTTGTAATCTTTATTATTAGTGTGAATGCTTGTAAAAGCATTCACAGTATTGTTCTTCTAATCTTTATTAGTGTGAATGCTTGTAAAAGCATTCACAGTATTGTTCTTCTAATCTTTCTTATTAGTGTGAATGCTTGTAAAAGCATTCACAGTATTGTTCTTCTAATCTTTATTATTAGTGTGAATGCTTGTAAAAGCATTCACAGTATTGTTGTTGTAATCTTTATTCTATTTTATTATTATTATAGATTCCGTACGTTTTTTGTAGTCCTACTCCTTCAAAACCGTTCAACTTAGAAAAACCATTCAAACATCGTTAGATTCCTCTTCTTTTGGACATGACTGCTTCTATTTTTCTTATTTTTAACATTTATATTTTTAAAATTATTCAACTTTTTTCAACAAAAATTTCCCATGTATTTCAATGGGGAGACCCTTCAAATTCTTCTTCAACTCACTCCTCTTTAAACTGTATCTACTTCCACATACGTTGACATAGAACCACCATTCAAACTTTAAAACGAAGACAAGACATTCAACTATTCAACTTGTATTTATCTTTTTAATATCTATTATACTTTTTCTTCAGTTCCAGTTTAAGTTTCATGATGATTTTTCAGCCGTTTCAGAGTTTATAATGGGTGTGTATGGGACGGAATGTTGGGGCTAGAGTGAGACAGCTCAACTGCCAGAGTGAGAGGAGCAAAAAATTAATCTTAATATATTTTTAAAACTGCTGCTATGTCCGCAGCGTTTGCTCTACAGGTATGATTTTACCCTCAAAACGTAGCCATCGCTGTCCTCTTTCATCCAGTGTGTTTACTATTGTACTAGGTGTTATGGTTCTTTCATAAATGTCACCAAAGCACAGCCTCCTCCCTCCAACTCCTCCATAGACTCTAATGTTAAAATGGCTCAGAAGGTTCGTTTGAAAATCAGAAGAGCATGCTGTTTTTACACTGTCACCACGTCCATATAATAAACTCCACAGGCATGAAAACTGAGAATTAGGTAGACTGGACATTGCTGCCGCTCACGGTGAAAGAATTTCGTCAATAGGACCTGTACTTTTCATTTGGGAGCGATTTGTTTCGAGCTGACTTTTCTGTTCATTTTAAGCAGCAAAAGTGAGGTGCATGTCTGTGTGCGTGTGTATGGAGCCATTGGGTGCAGTCACTATAGCAACCAGGCTCACACCTGCCTGCCTAACGAGCTCTCTCTCACTGTGCCAAGATTCATCTTAAACACTTCTCTTTCAACTGCTGCTGTGTCCACAGTGTTTGCTATCAGCCATCATTTTACCCTCAAAACGTCGCCATCGTTCTTCTCTTTCCAGCACCGTGTCTTTCAAATCTCAGAGATGTAAACTTTTAAAATTGTGTGGATCCAAGTGGAGGGATCACATTTTAGTCATTCAGTGATTAAAGGAATATGAACTTTTAATATTCATTCATATGTTTTCTGACTCTAAATTTCCTTTTCTCATTTCTTAGGTTTTTCTAATTTACATTTAAAACATTTTCAGCTCTTTTCCAACTTCTGTGTGGATGTCAGCTTTTAGCAGTTCAGCTTTTTTGTTTTGAAGTGCAAATTTCTGTATTTTTCATCTCATTCAACATTTTTAACTTAAAATTCAGCAATTAATTCATTTCAGTGCATACATTCAGATTCAAGCATTCACACTGCAGTTTCTTCAGAAAATGCACTTTCTAGTTATTAGTGTGAATGCTTGTAAAAGCATTCACAGTATTGTTCTTCTAATCTTTATTATTATTATTAGTGTGAATGCTTGTAAAAGCATTCACAGTATTGTTCTTCTAATTAGTGTGAATGCTTGTAAAAGCATTCACAGTATTGTTCTTCTAATCTTTATTATTAGTGTGAATGCTTGTAAAAGCATTCACAGTATTGTTCTTCTAATCTTTATTATTATTAGTGTGAATGCTTGTAAAAGCATTCACAGTATTGTTCTTCTAATCTTTATTATTATTATTATTATTATATTTTATTATATATTCCGTGACGTTTTTTGTACTGTATCTCCTTCAAAACCGTTCAACTTAGAAAACCATTCAAACACCGTTAGATTCCTCTTCTTTTGGACATGACTGCTTCTATTTTTCTCATTTTTAACATTTATATTTTTAATTTTATTCAACTTTTTTCAACAAAAATTTCCCATGTATTTCAATGGGGAGACCCTTCAAATCCTCATTCAACTTACTCATTTTCAAACTGTATCTACTTCAACATAGGTTGACATAGAGCCACCATTCAAACTTTAAAACGAAGACAAGACATTCAACTATTCAACTTGTATTTATCTTTTCAATATCTGTTATACTTTTTCTTCAGTTCCAGTTTAAGTTTCATGATGTTTTTCAGCCGTTTCAGAGTTTATAATGGGTGTGTATGGGGACGGAATGTTGGGGCTAGAGTGAGAAGGCTCAACTGCTAGAGTGAGAGGAGCAAAAAATTAATCTGAAAATATTTTTAAAACTGCTGCTGTGTCCACGGTGTTTGGTCTACAGGTATGATTTTACCCTCAAAACGTAGCCATCGCTGTCCTCTTTCATCCAATGTGTTTACTATTGTACTAGGTGTTATGGTTCTTTCATAAATGTCACCAAAGCACAGCCTCCTCCCTCCAACTCCTCCATAGACTCTAATGTTAAAATGGCTCAGAAGGTTCGTTTGAAAATCAGAAGAGCATGGTGTTTTTACACTGTCACCACGTCCATATAATAAACTCCACAGGCATGAAAACTGAGAATTAGGTAGACTGGACATTGCTGTCGCTCACGGTGAAGGAATTTCGTCAATAGGACCTGTACTTTTCATTTGGGAGCGATTTGTTTCGGCCTGACTTTTCTGTTCATTTTAAGCAGCAAAAGTGAGGTGCATGTCTGTGTGCGTGTGTATGGAGCCCCTGGCTCAGTCACTATAGCAACCAGGCTCACACCTGCCTGCCTAACGAGCTCTCTCTCACTCTGCCAAGATTCATCTTGAACACTTCTCTTTCAACAGCTGCTGTGTCCACAGTATTTGCCCTACAGCCATCATTTTACCCTCAAAATGAAGCCATCGTTCTTCTCTTTCCAACAGCGTGTCTTTCAAAGCTCAGAGATGTAAACCTTTAAAACTGTGTGGATCCAAGTGGAGTGATCATATTTTAGTCATTCAGTGATTCAAAGAATATGAACTTTTAATATTCATTCAGATGTTTTCTGACTCTAAATAGTCTTTTCTCATTACTTAGGTTTTTCTAATTTACATTTAAAACATTTTCAGCTCTTTTCCAACTTCTTCTGTGTGGATTTCAGCTTTTAGCAGTTCAGCACTTTTGTTTTCAGGTGAAAATTTCTGTATTTTTCATCTCATTCAACATTTTTAACTTAAAATTCAGCAATTAATTCTTTTCAGTGCATATATTCAGATTCAAGCATTCACACTGCAGTTTCTTCAGAAAATGCACTTTCTAGTTATTAGTGTGAATGCTTGTAAAAGCATTCACAGTATTGTTCTTCTAATCTTTATTAGTGTGAATGCTTGTAAAAGCATTCACAGTATTGTTCTTCTAATCTTTATTATTATTATTATTATTATTATATTTTATTATATATTCCGTGACGCTTTTTTTGTAGTCTATCTCCTTCAAAACCGTTCAACTTAGAAAACCATTCAAACACCGTTAGATTCCACTTCTTTAGGACATGACTGCTTCTATTTTTCTCATTTATAACATTTATATTTTTAATTTTATTCAACTTTTTTCAACAAAAATTTCCCATGTATTTCAATGGGGAGACCCTTCAAATCCTCATTCAACTCACTCCTCTTTAAACTGTATCTACTTCAACATACGTTGACATAGAGCCACCATTCAAACTTTAAAACGAAGACAAGACATTCAACTATTCAACTTGTATTTATCTTTTCAATATCTGTTATATACTTTTTCTTCAGTTCCAGTTTAAGTTTCATGATGTTTTTTCAGCCGTTTCAGAGTTTATAATGGGTGTGTATGGGACGGAATGTTGGGGCTAGAGTGAGAAAGCTGAACTGCTAGAGTGAGAGGAGCGAAAAAATTAATCTTAAAATCTTTTTTAAAACTGCTGCTGTGTCCACAGCGTTTGATCTACAGGTATGATTTTACCCTCAAAACGTAGCCATCGCTGTCCTCTTTCATCCAATGTGTTTACTATTGTACTAGGTGTTATGGTTCTTTCATAAATGTCGCCAAAGCACAGCCTCCTCCCTCCAACTCCTCCATAGACTCCAATGTTAAAGTGGCTCAGAAAGTTCCTTTGAAAATCAGAAGAGCAGGCTGTCTTTACACTGTCACCACATCCATATAATAAACTCCACAGGCATGAAAACTGAGAATTAGGTAGACTAGACATTGCTGCCGCTCACGGTGAAAGAATTTTGTCAATACGACATGTACTTTTCATTTGGGAAGGATTTGTTTCGGCCTGACTTTTCTGTTCATTTTAAGCAGCAAAAGTGAGGCATGTGTGTGTGTGTGTGTGTATGGAGCCCCTGGCTCAGTCACTATAGCAACCAGGCTCACACCTGCCTGCCTAACGAGCTCTCTCTCACTCTGCCAAGATTCATCTTGAACACTTCTCTTTCAACAGCTGCTGTGTCCACAGTGTTTGCTCTACAGCCATCATTTTACCCTCAAAACGAAGCCATCGTTCTTCTCTTTCCAACAGCGTGTCTTTCAAAGCTCAGATATGTAAAGTTTTTAAACTGTGTGGATCCAAGTGGAGGGATCACATTTTAGTCATTCAGTGATTCAAAGAATATGAACTTTTAATATTCATTCAGATGTTTTCTGACTCTAAATAGTCTTTTGTCATTTCTTATGTTTTTCTAATTTACATTTAAAACATTTTCAGCTCTTTTCCAACTTCTTCTCTGTGCTTGTCAGCTTTTAGCAGTTCAGCTTTTTGTTTTCAGGTACAAATTTCTGTATTTTTCATCTCATTCAACATTTTTAACTTAAAATTCAGCAATTAATTCATTTCAGTGCATACATTCAGATTCAAGCATTCACACTGCAGTTTCTTCAGAAAATGCATTTTCTAGTTATTATTATTATTATTATTATTTTATTATATATTCCGACGCTTTTTTGTACTGTATCTCCTTCAAAACCGTTCAACTTAGAAAAACCATTCAAACACCATTAGATTCCTCTTCTTTTGGACACGACTGCTTCTATTTTTCTCATTTTTAACATTTATATTTTTAATTTTATTCAACTTTTTCAACAAAATTTCCCATGTATTTCAATGGGGAGACCCTTCAAATCCTCATTCAACTTACTCATTTTCAAACTGTATCTACTTCAACATACGTTGACATAGAGCCACCATTCAAACTTTAAAACGAAGACAAGACATTCAACTATTCAACTTGTATTTATCTTTTCAATATCTGTTATACTTTTTCTTCAGTTCCAGTTTAAGTTTCATGATGATTTTTCAGCCGTTTCAGAGTTTATAATGGGTGTGTATGGGACGGAATGTTGGGGCTAGAGTGAGACAGCTCAACTGCTAGAGTGAGAGGAGCAAAAAAATTAATCTTAAAATATTTTTAAAACTGCTGCTGTGTCCGCAGCGTTTGCTCTACAGGTCTGATTTACCCTCAAAACGTAGCCATCGCTGTCCTCTTTCATCCAATGTGTTTACTATTGTCCTAGGTGTTATGGTTCTTTCATAAATGTCACCAAAGCACAGACTCCTCCCTCCAACTCCTCCATAGACTCCAATGTTAAAATGGCTCAGAAAGTTCCTTTGAAAATCAGAAGAGCAGGCTGTCTTTACACTGTCACCACGTCCATATAATAAACTCCACAGGCATGAAAACTGAGAATTAGGTAGACTAGACATTGCTGTCGCTCACGGTGAAAGAATTTTGTCAATACGACATGTACTTTTCATTTGGGAAGGATTTGTTTGGGGCTGACTTTTCTGTTCATTTTAAGCAGCAAAAGTGAGGTGCATGTCTGTGTGCGTGTGTATGGAGCCCTGGCTCAGTCACTATAGCAACCAGGCTCACACCTGCCTGCCTAACGAGCTCTCTCTCACTCTGCCAAGATTCATCTTGAACACTTCTCTTTCAACTGCTGCTGTGTCCACAGTGTTTGCTCTACAGCCATCATTTTACCCTCAAAATGTCGCCATCGTTGTTCTCTTTCCAACACCGTGTCTTTCAAAGCTCAGAGATGTAAACCTTTAAAACTGTGTGGATCCACGTGGAGGGATCACACTTTAGTCATTCAGTGATTCAAAGAATATGAACTTTTAATATTCATTCAGATGTTTTCTGACTCTAAATTTTCTGTTCTCATTTCTTAGGTTTTCCAAATTTTAATTTAAAAACTTTTCAGCTATTTTCCAACTTCTTCTGTGTGAACATCAGCTTTCAAAAGTTCTGCACTTTTGTTTTCAGGTTAAAAACTCTGTATTTTCAGGCTCATTCAACATTTTTATTTTTAACTTAAAATTCAGCAATTAATTCATTTCAGTGCATACATTCAGATTCATGCATTCACACTGCAGTTTCTTCAGAAAATGCACTTTCTAGTTAGTGTGAATGCTTGTAAAAGCATTCACAGTATTGTTCTTCTAATCTTTATTATTATTATTATTATTATATTTTATTATATATTCCGTACGTTTTTTGTAGTCTATCTCCTTCAAAACCGTTCAACTTAGAAAAACCATTCAAACACCGTTAGATTCCACTTCTTTAGGACATGACTGCTTCTATTTTTCTCATTTATAACATTTATATTTTTAATTTTATTCAACTTTTTTCAACAAAAATTTCCCATGTATTTCAATGGGGAGACCCTTCAAATCCTCATTCAACTCACTCCTCTTTAAACTGTATCTACTTCAACATACGTTGACATAGAGCCACCATTCAAACTTTAAAACGAAGACAAGACATTCAACTATTCAACTTGTATTTATCTTTTCAATATCTGTTATACTTTTTCTTCAGTTCCAGTTTAAGTTTCATGATGTTTTTTCAGCCGTTTCAGAGTTTATAATGGGTGTGTATGGGACGGAATGTTGGGGCTAGAGTGAGAAAGCTGAACTGCTAGAGTGAGAGGAGCGAAAAAATTAATCTTAAAATCTTTTTTAAAACTGCTGCTGTGTCCACAGCGTTTGATCTACAGGTATGATTTTACCCTCAAAACGTAGCCATCGCTGTCCTCTTTCATCCAATGTGTTTACTATTGTACTAGGTGTTATGGTTCTTTCATAAATGTCACCAAAGCACAGCCTCCTCCTCCAACTCCTCCATAGACTCCAATGTTAAAGTGGCTCAGAAAGTTCCTTTGAAAATCAGAAGAGCAGGCTGTCTTTACACTGTCACCACATCCATATAATAAACTCCACAGGCATGAAAACTGAGAATTAGGTAGACTAGACATTGCTGCCGCTCACGGTGAAAGAATTTTGTCAATACGACATGTACTTTTCATTTGGGAAGGATTTGTTTCGGCCTGACTTTTCTGTT
The DNA here is from genome assembly GCF_013358895.1 of Oreochromis aureus. NCBI lineage: Eukaryota > Metazoa > Chordata > Actinopteri > Cichliformes > Cichlidae > Oreochromis > Oreochromis aureus. The sequence goes on from NC_052952.1 coordinate 39,134,296, forward strand.
CATTTTAAGCAGCAAAAGTGAGGTGCATGTCTGTGTGCGTGTGTATGGAGCCCCTGGCTCAGTCACTATAGCAACCAGGCTCACACCTGCCTGCCTAACGAGCTCTCTCTCACTCTGCCAAGATTCATCTTGAACACTTCTCTTTCAACAGCTGCTGTGTCCACAGTGTTTGCTCTACAGCCATCATTTTACCCTCAAAACGAAGCCATCGTTCTTCTCTTTCCAACAGCGTGTCTTTCAAAGCTCAGATATGTAAAGTTTTTAAACTGTGTGGATCCAAGTGGAGGGATCACATTTTAGTCATTCAGTGATTCAAAGAATATGAACTTTTAATATTCATTCAGATGTTTTCTGACTCTAAATAGTCTTTTGTCATTTTCTTGTGTTTTCTAATTTACATTTAAAACATTTTCAGCTATTTTCCAACTTCTTCTCTGTGGTTGTCAGCTTTTAGCAGTTCAGCTTTTTGTTTTCAGGTACAAATTTCTGTATTTTTCATCTCATTCAACATTTTTAACTTAAAATTCAGCAATTAATTCATTTCAGTGCATACATTCAGATTCAAGCATTCACACTGCAGTTTCTTCAGAAAATGCATTTTCTAGTTATTATTATTTTTTTATTATATATTCCGACGTTTTTTTTGTACTGTATCTCCTTCAAAACCGTTCAACTTAGAAAACCATTCAAACACCGTTAGATTCCTCTTCTTTTGGACATGACTGCTTCTACTTTTCTCATTTATAACATTTATATTTTTAAAATTATTCAACTTTTTTCAACAAAAATTTCCCATGTATTTCAATGGAGAGACCCTTCAAATCCTCATTGAACTTACTCATTTTCAAACTGTATCTACTTCAACATACGTTGACATAGAGCCACCATTCAAACTTTAAAACGAAGACAAGACATTCAACTATTCAACTTGTATTTATCTTTTCAATATCTATTATACTTTTTCTTCAGTTCCAGTTTAAGTTTCATGATGTTTTTTCACCCATTTCAGAGTTTATAATGGGTGTGTATGGGACGGAATGTTGGAGCTAGAGTGAGACAGCTCAACTGCTAGAGTGAGAGGAGCAAAAAAATTAATCTTAAAATATTTTTTAAAACTGCTGCTGTGTCCACGGTGTTTGGTCTACAGGTATGATTTTACCCTCAAAACGTAGCCATCGCTGTCCTCTTTCATCCAATGTGTTTACTATTGTCCTAGGTGTTATGGTTCTTTCATAAATGTCACCAAAGCACAGCCTCCTCCCTCCAACTCCTCCATAGACTCTAATGTTAAAATGGCTCAGAAGGTTCGTTTGAAAATCAGAAGAGCATGGTGTTTTTACACTGTCACCACGTCCATATAATAAACTCCTCAGGCATGAAAACTGAGAATTAGGTAGACTGGACATTGCTGTCGCTCACGGTGAAAGAATTTCGTCAATAGGACCTGTACTTTTCATTTGGGAAGGATTTGTTTGGGCCTGACTTTTCTGTTCATTTTAAGCAGCAAAAGTGAGGTGCATGTCTGTGCGTGTGTATGGAGCCATTGGGTGCAGTCACTATAGCAACCAGGCTCACACCTGCCTGCCTAATGAGCTCTCTCTCTCTCACTGTGCCAAGATTCATCTTAAACACTTCTCTTTCAACTGCTGTTGTGTCCACAGTGTTTGCTCTACAGACATCATTTTACCCTCAAAACGTCGCCATCGTTCTTCTCTTTCCAACACTGTGTCTTTCAAAGCTCAGAGATGTAAAGTTTTAAAACTGTGTGGATCCAAGTGGAGGGATCACATTTTAGTCATTCAGTGATTCAAAGAATATGAACTTTTAATATTCATTCAGATGTTTTCTGACTCTAAATTTTCTGTTCTCATTACTTAGGTTTTTCTAATTTACATTTAAAACATTTTTAGCTATTTTCCAACTTCTTCTCTGTGCTTGTCAGCTTTTAGCAGTTCAGCACTTTTGTTTTCAGGTGAAAATTTCTGTATTTTTCATCTCATTCAACATTTTTAACTTAAAATTCAGCAATTAATTCTTTTCAGTGCATATATTCAGATTCAAGCATTCACACTGCAGTTTCTTCAGAAAATGCACTTTCTAGTTATTATTATCTTAACCACATTCCGTACGTTTTTTGGCATCTAACTCCTTCAAAACCGTTCAACTTAGAAAAACCATTCAAACACCATTAGATTCCTCTTCTTTAGGACATGACTGCTTCTACTTTTCTCATTTTTAAAATTTATATTTTTAATTTTATTCAACTTTTTCCAACAAAAATTTCCCATGTATTTCAATGGGGAGACCCTTCAAATCCTCCTTCAACTTACTCATTTTCAAACTGTATCTACTTCCACATACATTGACATAGAGCCACCATTCAAACTTTAAAACGAAGACAAGACATTCAACTATTCAACTTGTATTTATCTTTTCAATATCTGTTATACTTTTTCTTCAGTTCCAGTTTAAGTTTCATGATGTTTTTTCAGCCGTTTCAGAGTTTATAATGGGTGTGTATGGGACGGAATGTTGGGGCTAGAGTGAGACAGCTCAACTGCTAGAGTGAGAGGAGCAAAAAAATTCATCTTAAAATATTTTTTAAAACTGCTGCTGTGTCCACGGTGTTTGGTCTACAGGTATGATTTTACCCTCAAAACGTAGCCATCGCTGTCCTCTTTCATCCAATGTGTTTACTATTGTACTAGGTGTTATGGTTCTTTCATAAATGTCACCAATGCACAGCCTCCTCCCTCCAACTCCTCCATAGACTCTAATGTTAAAATGGCTCAGAAGGTTCGTTTGAAAACCAGAAGTACAGGCTGTCTTTACACTGTCACCACGTCCATATAATAAACTCCACAAGCATGAAAACTGAGAATTAGGTAGACTGGACATTGCTGTCGCTCACGGTGAAAGAATTTTGTCAATAGGACCTGTACTTTTCATTTGGGAGCGATTTGTTTCGACCTGACTTTTCTGTTCATTTTAAGCAGCAAAAGTGAGGTGCATGTCTGTGCGCGTGTGTATGGAGCCAGTGGGTGCAGTCACTATAGCAACCAGGCTCACACCTGCCTGCCTGCCTAACGAGCTCTCTCTCACTCTGCCAAGATTCATCTTAAACACTTCTCTTTCAACTGCTGCTGTGTCCACAGTGTTTGCTCTACAGCCATCATTTTACCCTCAAAACGAAGCCATCGTTGTTCTCTTTCCAACAGCATGTCTTTCAAAGCTCAGAGATGTAAACCTTTAAAAGTGTGTGGATCCAAGTGGAGGGATTACACTTTAGTCATTCAGTGATTCAAAGAATATGAACTTTTAATATTCATTCAGATGTTTTCTGACTCTAAATTTTCTTTTCTCATTTCTTAGGTTTTCCAAATTTTAATTTAAAAACTTTTCAGCTATTTTCCAACTTCTTTTGTGTGAACATCAGCTTTCAAAAGTTCTGCACTTTTGTTTTCAGGTTAAAAACTCTGTATTTTCCAGCTCATTCAACATTTTTGGCTTAATATTCAGCAATTAATTCATTTCAGTGCACACATTCAGATTCAAGCATTCACACTGCAGTTTCTTCAGAAAATGCACTTTCTAGTTATTATAGCATCTTCCGTACGTTTTTTGGCATCTAACTCCTTCAAAACCGTTCAACTTAGAAAAACCATTCAAACACTGTTAGATTCCTCTTCTTTTGGACATGACTGCTTCTACTTTTCTCATTTATAACATTTATATTTTTAAAATTATTCAACTTTTTTCAACAAAAATTTCCCATGTATTTCAATGGGGAGACCCTTCAAATTCTTCTTCAACTCACTCCTCTTTAAACTGTATCTACTTCCACATACGTTGACATAGAACCACCATTCAAACTTTAAAACGAAGACAAGACATTCAACTATTCAACTTGTATTTATCTTTTCAATATCTATTATACTTTTTCTTCAGTTCCAGTTTAAGTTTCATGATATTTTTTCACCCGTTTCAGAGTTTATAATGGGTGTGTATGGGACGGAATGTTGGGGCTAGAGTGAGACAGCTCAACTGCTAGAGTGAGAGGAGCAAAAAAATTAATCTTAAAATCTTTTTTAAAACTGCTGCTGTGTCCGCAGCGTTTGCTCTACAGGTATGATTTTACCCTCAAAACGTAGCCATCGCTGTCCTCTTTCATCCAATGTGTTTACTATTGTCCTAGGTGTTATGGTTCTTTCATAAATGTCACCAAAGCACAGCCTCCTCCCTCCAACTCCTCCATAGACTCTAATGTTAAAATGGCTCAGAAGGTTCGTTTGAAAATCAGAAGAGCATGGTGTTTTTACACTGTCACCACGTCCATATAATAAACTCCACAGGCATGAAAACTGAGAATTAGGTAGACTGGACATTGGTGGTGCTCACGGTGAAAGAATTTTGTCAATACGACTTGTACTTTTCTTTTGGGAACGATTTGTTTGGGGCTGACTTTTCTGTTCATTTTAAGCAGCAAAAGTGAGGTGCATGTCTGTGTCCGTGTGTATGGAGCCATTGGGTGCAGTCACTATAGCAACCAGGCTCACACCTGCCTGCCTAACGAGCTCTGTCTCTCACTGTGCCAAGATTCATCTTAAACACTTCTCTTTCAACTCCTGCTGTGTCCACAGTGTTTGCTCTACAGCCATCATTTTACACTCAAAACGAAGCCATCGTTGTTCTCTTTACAACACAGTGTCTTTCAAACCTCAGAGATTTAAACTTTTTAAACTGTGTGGATCCAAGTGGAGGGATCACATTCTAGTCATTCAGTCATTCAAAACATATGAACTTTTAATATTCATTCAGATGTTTTCTGACTCTAAATTTTCTTTTCTCATTACTTAGGTTTTTCTAATTTACATTTAAAACATTTTCAGCTCTTTTCCAACTTCTTCTTATGTGTAACAATCAGCTTTTAGCAGTTCAGCACTTTTGTTTTCAGGTGCAAATTTCTGTATTTTTCATCTCATTCAACATTTTTAATTTAAAATTCAGCAATTAATTTATTTCAGTGCATACATTCAGATTCAAGCATTCACACTGCAGTTTCTTCAGAAAATGCACTTTCTAGTTGGTGTCTGTTTTCTGGCTTCATGGACAGATAGAGCTGGGTGTCATCTGCATAGCAGTGAAAATGTATACTGTCTTCTAATGATGCTGCCTAAGAGAAGCATGTATAATGTAAACAGAATTGGTCCTAGCACTGAACCCTGTGGAACTCCATAGTTGACCTCAGTGTGTGAAGAGGACTCTCCATTTACATGTACAAATTGGAGTCTATTAGATAGATATGATACAAACCACTGCAGCGCAGTACCTGTAATACCTACAGCATGTTCTAATCGCTCTAATACGATATTATGGTCAACAGTATCGAACGCAGCACTGAGGTCTAGCAGGACAAGCACAGAGATGAATCCACTGTCAGAGGCCATAAGAAGATCATTTGTAACCTTCACTAAAGCTGTTTCTGTGCTGTGATGAGCTCTGAAACCTGACTGAAACTCTTCAAATAAGCCATTCCTCTGCAGATGATCTGTTAGCTGTTTGACAACTACTCTTTCAAGGATGTTTGATATGAAAGGAAGGTTGGAGATTGGCCTATAATTAGCTAAGACAGCTGGGTCTAGAGATGCTTTTTAAGTAAAGGTTTAACTACAGCCAGCTTGAAGGCCTGTGGTACATAACCGATTATTAGAGATAGGTTGATCATATTTAAGATTGAAGCATTAATTAATGGCAGGACTTCTTTGAGCAGTTTTGTAGGAATGGGGTCTAAAAGACACGTTGATGGTGTGGTGGATTTTTGTTTGATATGTATAACTATGTAACTATATACACTATATATCTATGCGCACTGAACATATATATTTTAACTTTCATGTAGAGTCTTAAGCACAAGACATTTTTGCTTCACCGAGGTTTATTAAGTTGGTACAGTAACAGGGCAGTTAGGTGAGGGGAGAATTCTCCTGAATAATTTACTTAATAATTAATTAATTTAACATCTTTAATGCAGCACAACCAAAACAGTAACATTGTAACAGAGATCCTGAACACATCACAATAAAATATCATACGGTATAAACACACACACACACACACGCACACAATAAATGTTACATGGTAGCAGAGATACTGAAAACAACATAATGAGATCACTGTCATGTACACACACACACTATAAACCTACACTGGAGTGTTTATTTTTATGTAATGCATTTAACTCATATATTTGATGTAGTTAGGCCAAGTATTATTCACATTAATATCATAAGATTATCACAAAAACTATGCTACTTGCTGTACTAATGTGTGACCTTTGACCATGTTGTGACCTATTGTCAGAGGGTAAAGCAAAGGGTTAACCTATTGGTGTCACTTTGGACCGGGCCCTCAGCCAGCGCCAGGTGTGAACTCTGGCCGGTATCTGACCCCAGCAGCTGTTCCTGGGTGCGTGGGAAAGTTACCCAGCAGCAGGGGGCGGGGATACTGGTCCCTATATTAGGGGACCAGAGGACGCCCCCAGAGCTCTTTTCCTCCTGCTGCTGCTACCTGTCCATCTCTGTGTTGCTCTGCTGTCTGTGCTTAAGGCTGTACACCCTGGGGTTTTGCTTTGCTTGCTTTCTGCTATGTAATTCTCTTGCTAAATGTCTGTATGTATTTTTCCTGCTGTTCATATGATTCAGTGTATTAAACTCTGTTCCAAGAATTCTACTCTTTTACAGAGCATCTTTTTGAGAGTCTTGGTTTTAATTGGATTTGGATCTCCACATCGTTGGTAGAAGAAGGTTATCAGAATGGCTTCAAAATTTGCGACCACAATGGTTTGGAGGAAGTAATTATTGAAGCCAACTCAGAAAGATCAATTGGAGAAAAAGAGTCTAACATCAATGGTACTAAAAGTAGCTGTAGATAATATTACATCTGTGGGATGATTATTGGTAATTTTTTCTCTAATGATAAAAATTTTATTCATGAAGAAGTTAATGAAGTCATTACTAGTTAACGTTAAAGGGATTGTTGGCTCAGTAGAGCTCTGACTGTTTGTCAGCCTGGCTACAGTGCTGAAGAGAAACCTGGGGTTGTTCTTATTTTCTTCAATCAGTGACGAATAGGAAGATGTTCTGGCTTTGCGGAGGGCTTTCTTATAAATCAACAAACTATTTCTCCAGGCTAAATGATGATCTTCTAAATTTGTGACACGGCATTTCCTCTCCAGCTTACGAGTTATCTGCTTTAGGCTACGTGTTTGAGAATTATACCACGGAGTCAGGTACTTCTGATTTGAGGCCTTAGTTTTCACAGGAGCTACAGTATCCAGAGGTAAATGCGTAGTGAGGAGGTAAAATTATTAACAAGATAATCGACCTCTGTTGGAGTAGCGTTCAGATAGCTGCTCTGCTCTATGTTGGTACAGGGCATTGAAGATGATAACAGTGGGTGGATTATATTCTTAAACTTAGTTACAGCGCTTTCAGAAAGACATCTACTGTGATAAAATCTACTCTACACTGCTGTGTAATCAATTATTGTAAATGTAAATGTTATCAGGAAATGATCAGACAGCAGAGGGTTTTCAGGAAACATTGTTAAATGTTCAGTTTCTATGCCATATGTTAAAACAAGATCTAGTGTGATTAAAGTGGTGGGTGGGTTCTTTTACATTTTGAGAGAAGCCAATTGAGTCTAATAACAGATTAAATGCCATGTTGAGGCTGTCATTTATAGCATCTACATGGATGTTAAAATCACCCACAATAATTATTTTATCTGAGCTGAGCACTAAATCAGATAAAAAGTCTGAGAAATCAGAGAGAAACTCTGTGTAAGGCCCAGGTGGACGATAGATGATAACAAGTAAGACTGGTTTCTGAGTTTTACAGCTGGGGTGGACAAGGCTAAGCATCAGGCTTTCAAATGAATTAAAAGTCTGTCTTGGTCTTTCGTTAATTAATAGGCTGGTGTGAAAAATTGCTGCCACACCGCCCCCACGGCCTGTGCTTCAAGATTTCTGGTAGTTAGAGTGACTCAGGGGTGTTGATTCATTTAAAGTAACATAATCATCCTGCTGCAACCAGGTTTCTGTAAGGCAGAGTAAATCGATTTGTTGATCAATTATTAAGTCATGTACTAACAGAGACTTGGAGGAGAGAGACCTAATATTTAATAATCCACATTTCACTGTTTTACTCAATGGTTCAGATGTGGATACTGTATTGTTCGTTCTTTGTGATTATTCATGTTTAAGTTGCTTGTTGTTGGTTTTTAGTTTGTTTTTTGTCTGTTTGGGAGCTGACACAGTCTCAATGGAGATGGGTTTTTGGGGGGGTAGCAGGAGGAAGGAAGTTGCAGAGAGGCGTGTAAGACTGCAACTCTGCTTCCTGGTCCCAACTCTGGATAGTCATATTTTGGGGGGTTAATAAATTTGTCTATATTTCTAGAAATGAGAGCTGCTCCATCCAAAGTGGGATGGATGCCGTCTCTCCTAACAAGACCAGGTTTCCTCCAGAAGGTTTGCCAATTTTCCATTTTGGACACCTGTCAAGAGAAAATTGTATATATGTGATCAGCTACATGAAATGTATCCTTTCATTATTTGTGATTAAGCACATGTTTAAGAGGGACGGCCGGGGGCATTCGTATTGTGCCGCTAGAGGTGAAATTCTTGGACCAGCGCAAGACGGACGAAAGCGAAAGCATTTGCCAAGAATGTTTTCATTAATCAAGAACGAAAGTCGGAGGTTCGAAGACGATCAGATACCGTCGTAGTTCCGACCATAAACGATGCCAACTAGCGATCCGGCGGCGTTATTCCCATGACCCGCCGGGCAGCGTCCGGGAAACCAAAGTCTTTGGGTTCCGGGGGGAGTATGGTTGCAAAGCTGAAACTTAAATAACCTTTTGCCTAGTAACTTGTGTGATGAACTTATGCAGATACTAACCGCATCCTGTCGTTCTGAACATTTAGATGTAGAGAAGACCAAGCTCAGCTCTTTTACGAGAACATGCAAATGAAGAGAAGGGGAAAAACCCGCTGCTCTTAATGACGTTGTTACCTTTGTACACCACACACACACACACACACACAGGAACATCTTGTATAAATAAAGGACGTGGACAGTCAATAGACGCAGATCCTGTGTTCATGGCTGCCCTCGCGAGTGAAAGAACTGCAGTGTTTGTGTTTTCTAAACTCAGGAGTCTTGGCTAAAGAAAGAGCGGCAGGGTGATTTAAAGAAATCCCCTGTCAACACCACTCAGACAGCCAGCAATTTAAGGAGAACATGCGGCTAAACATGTCACTCCTGGTCTGATTGGGGAGGGGACCAGAGAAAACTACAGAGTCTGACATTGTTTTGGCAAAGTTACACTCCATTTTCAATATTGATTTTAGTGACCTCCGATTGGCGTAACCGGGTGTCATTACTGCCGACGTGAATTATGATTTTACTGAATTTACGTTTACCCTTAGCCAGCAGTTTTAAATTTCCCTCAATGTCGCCTGCTCTGGCCCCTGGAAGACAATTGACTATGGTTGCCGGTGTCTCTAGCTTCACATGTCTGAGAACAGAATCACCAATTACCAGAGTTTGACCCCCGGCGGGTGTGTCGCCGAGTGGGGAAAAACGGTCAGACACATGAACAGGTTGGTGGTGTACCTGGGGCTTCTGTTTGGGACTATGCTTCCTCCTCACCGTCACCCAGCCATACTGCTTCCCCGGCTGCCCGGGCCAGTTTCCCAGGGGACAGCTAGTAGGGCCTACACAATCTTCGGCTGCACCGGCTACAGGGGCCTGGCTAGCTACGGATTTTTCAAGGGTGCAAAGCTGAGTCTCCAATTCAGTAATCCTGGCCTCCAGAGCTGCAAATAGGCTACATTTATTACAAGTATCATTACTGCTAAAGGAGGCCGAGGAGTAACTAAACATCTGACACAATGAGCAGGAAAGTGCAGGAGAGACAGGTGAAGAGGCCATGCTGCTAGCGAGTCGGCTACGAGCTAAGCTAAGCTAGCGAAACCCTAAAGAAACAGTAGTGAATATAAACAGTGTTGGGGAGTAACGAAATACATGTACCGCCGTTACAGATTTAAAATACAAATATGAGTAACTGTATTCCATGGTAACGGTAACTGTATTATTTTACAGTTACCATTTAAAAAGGTGGTATTCAGATTACAGTTACTTTTTTCTAAATAAATGGATTACATGGCGGTCTTTTCCTGTTTCATATGTTAGGCTGTCCCCTCTCTATTTCTGGTAATTCCACGCCAGTGGAAACCCAAACAAAACACGCATTAAGAGGCTCTAATGCCTGTGTTTCAATCTCGCGGCCCATGTCACCTCTACTTGCAGCCCGCATAACGACGTGAAGAAATATTTTTAAAAATTATTGTTCAAAAACTGATTTAATATGAAGGCAATAGGCAGAGTGTTACAGGCATAGCCCTAAAGAATGTAGCCTCATGGGCAGTGTAGTCCGCGCTGCAGGGAGAATGGACTGCCATACCCATGATGTGTCTGTGAGCGCGAGGGAGAAAAAGGAGAGTGGAAAAATACGAGCTGTCACAGAGCAGAAACAGGAGATGGAAGCATGTAAATATAATAATAACCACTGCAGCCAAAAAGAGTGCCTGACGAGCCCAGTTGTAAGTAAGCTATTAAGACTCGACTGTACACTGTGTTCGTGTTTTCCTCCCAAACAGTAAGTTCCGTTGGAGCAGCCTTTCAACGCCTCTCTCTGTCTCTCACTAGGAAAGTTGACCCAGACAACAAAGTAAAGCTAGTTTCCGGCTACGAGCCCGACACGAACCCAACGTATTAGCCAGAGGTCCCTTTACTACGGTTCGGAGCCGCGGACCTGTTTTATATACTCGCCGAATAGTTTTCTGTATGAGATCACTGCAAAAAGTGCAGCCTTACCTAATGTCCACCCTACTGTTACTTATTTTATATTAAGATTTAAAAATCTAGTTGCTATTGGTATGGCGAGTAGCCTTCAGTAATAGTAATAAATCACACAGCAAAAGTACATTCATGTACAGGGTGGGCCATTTATATGGATACACCATAATAAAATGGGAATGGTTGGTGATATTAAAGCCCTGTTTGTGGCACATTAGTATATGTGAGGGGGCAAACTCCTCAAGATGGGTGGTGACCATGGTGGCCGTTTAGAAGTCGGCCATCTTGGATACAACTTTTGTTTTTTCAATAGGAAGAGGGCCATGTGACACATCAGACTTATTGGGAATGTCACAAGAAAAACAATGGTGTGCTTGGTTTCAACGTAACTTTATTCTTTCATGAGTTATTTACAAGTTTCTGACCACTTATAAAATATGTTCAATGTGCTGCCCATTGTGTTGGATTGTCAATGCAAGCTTCTTCTCCCACTCTTCACACACTGATAGCAACACCGCAGGAGAAATGCCAGCACAGGCATCCAGTATCCGTAGTTTCAGGTATCCATATAAATGGCCCACCCTGTAGTTGTAAAAAGCTTGATAATATATGAAGTAATCCAAAGTATTCAGAATACGTTACTCTCATTGAGTAATGTAACGGAATACGTTACAAAATACATTTTGGGACATGTATTCTGTAATCTGTAGTGGAATACATTTTAAACGTAACCTTCCCAATACTGAATATAAATTACTGAGTAAATATACCAAGAGTGTGTTTCAGAGGAAGCACGTGAAGATTACACTATGAAATAAGAAGTTACTATAAATTTTTTATTAAATTGCTACACAGATAAACTACAGAAAAACACCACTGTGTTGGAACAGGAACAGGGAGTGATACTCTACGGCAGAGAGACGAACACCAAGTGACAGTGTATGTACTGCATATAGGAGTGCAGGGTGTTCACCTGTGACCTGATGAAGGTCGGATAGACCAATGTGTGTGCAGCTGTTACATGCAACTGTTTCATGAAGCAATAATGCAAAGATATTGAGATGACAAGCTGACTCTGAAGGAAATAAAACACAAAAACAGGCTGTTGTTTGTGTGTGTGCATTTTTATAAATTGGCATGCTACAATACTTGTGGGGACCATCAGTCACTTATGGAGACAAAATGCCCGTCCCCACAAGTTTGAAGACATTTCTGAGGTTCAAAACGTGGTTTTCAAGTCAGGCTTACAGTTAGGTTATAGTTAGGTTTAGGCTGAGGGTAAGCAGCTAGGCAGTGGCGTGTCCAGCGGGGTGGCCTGGGGGGCACAGGCCACCCCCCCAACCAGACTGGCCACCCCAGGTGTCACCCCGAAGCTAAAACAATAAAATTCAATGAAATATCAAATGTACGATTATGTTTTCACAGTGAAGCTCAGATATCTGAGTGTAAGTGAATGCAACATCGGCTTCTGCACTATGAGCGTCATGTTAGCAAAGGTAGGAGAGCCAAGCACGAAAGACGGCACCACAGAAAACAATTTTTCGGTGACAGATTAACAGGTTAACATTGCTGGACTGGCCATCGGGCATACCGGGCATTTGCCCGGTGGGCGGATGACTTCTTTATTTATTTATTTTGTAATGGCATGAACAATGAGAAGTGGTGGATTGTCCAGATGCTGGCCGATGTGTAAAAAAACTCAGTTGTTTGGTGTTCGCTATGTCGGAGCTTCCACAGAGGCCAGCAGGTGGATGAGGGAAGGGGAGGCAGGAGCAGAGACCCGAGGCAGCCGCCAGTCCGATTGTCAGGTGAACTGAACTTCAGGTAAGAAGTTATGACCTGCAGTCTATCTGGGTCAGATATAAACCAAGTTTAGGTGGAGTTTATTCTCGTTGTGCTGACTTTTTACATTCAGTTACAATAACTTGTACTGCGTGCTAGCTAGCATGAAGGAGTTTCTGTACAGCTGGGTGGGTGCTGTGATGTTACTGATGTTGAACTTTATTTTATTCATAAGGTTAGTTAGTAGAGTTTCCAACCGTCCTGTAAAAAACGGAATCGTCCCGCATTCAGAGAAAATATTACATGTTTCGTATTGAGCTGAGAAGAGACGCAGTTTGTCCCGTACTTTAACTATAATGAAAAAAAGACACAGCTGGAGTTATTCTGTCTTTATGCTGCACAGCTGCCTCTTCTCCTCTCATTCTCTCCCCCTCCCTCTCCTGTTGCTACTTCAATCATGAAACTGATCAATGATCAGCTGATCGGCTTTTCTGTCTTGTTTGTTTATCGCCCACTTTGCACCAGAAAGAGGAAACCAGTGGATGTCACGCTAAACAACAGCAGCACGTTTAAGCTTGGTCAGCTGTTGTTAGAATTTATTTAATATTAATTTCTAGTATCAGCTGATGTTTGCTGGAGCCACAGCTGTAAAAGCTGCTGGTCATGATATCGGTTTGGATATGTGGTGAGAGGGAAACATGAAGATGAAACCAGGAGATGTCCTTACTGAATCATCAGAGCTGAACAATGATGGAGAAACAGGTTTACCTTTTAGGTGACATGAATGAGTTGAAGGGAAGTTATGAACCGTTTCTGAGAGACAAATAACAGCAGGATCCTTTTCTTCGTAGCAGACAGCTGGTAACTGTGCAGGGGCGGGTCTAGCAAAGTTATGCCAGGGGGCCAGGTAGGGCATTAACAGGGAAAGGGAGCACAAAGATATACTTTTCTTTCTTATTCTCATTTAAAATATCTAGCTCTTATTAAATAATTATCTGAATCTTGCGAACAAAGTTTTTATTTGACGTAAATTGTATAGAGATCATACATATACCAACAAGACAGTGTACATCACTGTCACAACAGCGTTTGTCTTCATTCAAAGGCTTTATGGCTTTAATACCTGGTAGGCCGGTCTGTAGTCAAAATGCCCGATTTTTTTGTCCCAGTCCAGCCCTGCAGGTTAATACTGGCAGTGTCACCATGCCAGCTGACTGTATTTCATCATCAGCCAGTGTTGTTCTTTATACATCAGTATTACCAAAGTTTACCATAAGGCAGCATAGAAAGTATTTACTTCTTTTCATTTGTTTCCCCACTTTTTTCCTGTTTCAAAATCAAACACCAGTTTGTAAGAAGATTATCTTCTTTTTTTAATAGGCAGATAAAGTTTTGCATTGGCTAATTTGCCAATTGTATGTTAAAAATGTTCGTATTTTAATATTCAAAAATGTTTTTGCCCAAAACATATGTGTACTATATTTCCGTAAAAATACTATGCAAATATTGCTGTCCTTGAATGCTGAATAAACACTGACAAAGCACTGATTGTATCTCTTGTACATTATCAGCGCAGTATCTAAAAACTTTGCACCGTAGTGGTTAAAATCTCATTCTAATAAGAGTTAAAAGCACATTCAGTTATTAGGTTTATAGGGTTATTGAATTATGGTTAACGGTTGGTGGAATTTTTTTTTTAACATTATCTGCCAATTACATCTGCCACCCTTCTCCAAATCTGTGCCCCTACCTGGCCCCCCCAACAAAAAATTTCTAGACACGCCACTGCAGCTAGGGAAAGCATTACGTCAATTATGTCCTCACTAACATATGAAAAAAAATGTATGTGTGTGTGTGCGTGTCTCTTTGTTTGTGTGTGCATGTGTGTTTGTGTGTCTCTGTGCGTGAGGTAGTATTTCTACAGCAGTATACCGTGTAGTAGTACAGAACATTATTAGAGAGCAATCCCTGATCGATAGATTACTGATTGCGTCACGTGTTCCTGCTGTCACCTGGCACACAGGTGGAACCTCCCGCTCATGATGATGATGATGATGATGATGAAGGTGAGCTGTGGAGGAATGCGGATCTCTCGGTTTCTACGTCACTGCGCTGCTCTGACGCACGCGGTTCTATATTTACACACGCGTGAGACACGTGCACGCGCGTGTGCCATCGCAACACGCGTGCGCGTGTTCCAAGATGAAGATAAATGATGTTTCTATAGCTTCATCATCATCATCCTCAAACATCTGGAGGCATCACGGCGATCAAACAGACCCACACACGCACGCGCGGGGTACCGGGCCCGGGAGCGGCGATGCTGGTGGCGATGACGATGATGAAGATAGAGCAGAGCTGCAGTGATGGAGCTGATAAAGGTGTGTTTGGTGTTCTTACCTAGGTATGAAGAAGCCTCCTCTTCATCGGCTCACCGACCGTCTGAGTCCGTCACCGACCGATGCTGTTTACCGACGGACTGACGGAGCCGCTCCTCCTCCTCCTGTGCGTCTTCCTCCTCCTCTTCCTCCTCAGTCTCAGCGGCTCACAGCGGATTCACCCCCCCTACCCCCAACCCCCACCGCCGGTTAACGGCACAACCGGACATTTGAAACATTTCTCCCTGATCAATAACCTGATCAGACTGAAGCTCTGCTTTTAGTTCCGCTGCTTCATTTTAATAGAAATCACCTGTTAGACGGCCACGGCGTTTCCATGGCAACGGTACACTTCCTGTTCGCACGAGGGAGAGTTTTGCTGTTAAAAAAAGATTTCAGCGCAGACCAGCGATTATTATGGGATGTCTGTAACTGTAAGAAAGCAGGTCAGAGACTCTTCATCGTCATCATCCTCTTCATTATTATTATCATTTTTTATTTTTTTATTACCTGAAGATAAAAATAAAATACTGCAGCGCTCGCGCGCGCACACACACACACACACACACACACACACAGAGTGGTGCTATTATGGAAACAGTTTCTATGGTAACTGATGTGCTGAATTCCTGCAGAAGTGTTCCCACGGTGACACACACACGCACACACACACACACACACACACACAGACTGTGTGTGTTTAATGCTAGCATTTTAACGAATCAGCTTTTGTGTTTATGCTGAACATGCTGGAACCTCCTCACCTCACCAAGTCAGAAACCTTCATTATCATCATCCTCACAGGGATGCTGTAACAGGCGTGTTCTCCTGTCCCTTTGAAGGTTCTTCAGGTTCTCCAGGTTCCTCCTTCAGTCAAAACACATCCTCATCAGGTTAACAGGTGATAATAAACCTCCCATTGCCATGAATGTTGGTTTATCTCACTGTGTCAGATTGGCCACCTGTCCAGGTGTACTCCACCTTTCAGCCTATGACAACTGGAATAGGCTTCACCCCTCCATGACCCTGAAGTGTGTAAGCATAAAATCTCAGTGACACAGACGAGCAGAGACGAGTACCTGATGTTTGATCTGTTTCTGATAATTTACTGGAGTAACATTACAAAGTGCGTTCTGGGTAAACGTTCAGACTCGTATCAGCCTGTGGGACAGGTGTCTGCTCCGGTGTGAGCAGCTGAACGTTGCAGGTTTGTCGCAGACCGGTTCTGTTGCAGGGTGTCAAATCTTTCCTCCAGATCCATCACAGAAACTTGGTTACCACAGAGGTATCCATATCCATGATCCCTGTGAGAATTTTCCCATCTACACTGACTTCATGGCATCAGCCAAGCTTCAGCTGTTTATGATGACAGGTGGTGCTCAGTTTAAGTCCTCGAGTAAATATATGGCATTTGGGGAATGTATAATCAAATAAAGGCATGTTAGAAAATTAATCTGTGCAGTGTCTTGAAGCATGCTCAATCACCCAGCTAAGGAAATCCCAAAAGGTTGATTCTGTTCACCTGGACGTTTTCTGTGGGAAAAACATTTCGTCACTCATCCAGGTGACTTCCTCAGTCTCAGCTGACTACAGGTTTCCCCAATCATATAAACAGGACATTTGCACAATGACTGAAACCAGCCCACTGAATTAACAATGGCCTGGGAGGTCAGTTCCTTGATCATTAATATGCAAATTGTTATGACCATAGAACAAAGCCAATTGATGAAGGACCATTGATCACTGACTCAGGACGTACCACAATTCACAGCTCACATTAACTCGGTGGACCGACACATCAAATTCACCAGGGAGGATATGAAAAGTGGCAGGTTAGCCTTCTTAGACTTCCATCAGTAATGGGGGAGATCTAAAAGCTGATGTGTACCGTAAACCTACGCATACGGATCAGTATCTAAGGTTTGACTCTCATCATCCACTGGAGCATAAACTGGGTGTCATCAGGACGCTACAACACAGAGCGAACACCATCCACAGAGACACAGCGGCCAGGGGAGCAGAAGAACATCACATCAAGAAGGCCCTGAGTAAATGTGGTTATCCCAGCTGGACTTTTGTCAAAGCTGGGAAGGCCCCAAAAGAAAGCTCCAGCTGATCCAGGAGAGAAGGACAACCACTGCCCAAGCGAAAACCTGTAGTGATCCCATATGTGTCAGGAGTATCGGAGCAGTTGAGACGCATTTTTTCTAAACATTGCATCTCTGTGGCTTTTAAACCCCAAAACACGCTGCACCAAAAATTGGTCCACCCCGACACAAACAGAGTAACATAGTGTACGCTGTTAAGGGCCAGGAGGATTGCCAGGATTTATACATCAGGGAAACCAAACAACCTCTGGCTAAGAGGATGGCACAACAGAAGAGCTACCTCGTCAGGCCAGGACTCTGCAGTCTATTTACACCTACAGGCCAGTGGACACTCTTCAATGATGAGGATGTGCACATCCTGGACAGGGAGGAACGCTGGTTTGAGCGCAGAGTCAAGGAGGCCATTTACGTGAAGCTTTCCTGGTTTACAGTGGAGTTTTGGTCTGTCCTGGTCTTTGTGGTTCCTGCTGACTGCCTCTTGGGGATAATGAAGAGACCCATGACTCTTGATCTCTTTCAGTGCTTCTGTTGGTTTGTTTGAAGCATCAGGACGTCCTGTGCAATTGAAGCGTGTTCTTCTAAACTCTATGAACACGCCATCAGGAAAACTCTAGCGTGAGGAGAAAACCCCTAATACGTGACATCAGTGTAAATTAAACCCAGACCTCAGCAGATTACCTTTTTTATTATCAAACTGTCAAAAGCATTTACACTGAGCCTGTGCAAACAGTCATGTGACAGCCTATCACCAGCTGTAAGCTAACATGTTGGGTATTGAATATCAGCTGATTGATCATTCATTCACTTATCTAAACTCTCCTGTCAGATTTATAATTACGTCGCTGGCAGGGGCCGGAACCACTGCAGAGAGTGATTTGAATGACTGTGGTGGTCCAATGACAAGCGTCACAGTGCTTTCAGGATCCTTTGGTGTTTCTGATCATCACCTCCAGTATCTTCCACTGATCGGGAGTCACCTGAGACACAAAGAGTTGAATAAATGTTAATACAGTGAATAGGTGGAGCCACTGAATATTCAGGTGTGAAATTGGCAGAGGGACACAATGCGACACTTACACTGCGCAGTTCGTTAAACTCTCCTGCGAGTGACACATACTCTCCTCCATCAAACCGAATCACCTGAAAACAAACACGCAGTTCCTGTTACATTCAGCAGGAAGTCCAATCTGACCAATTAGTGGCGCCTCGCAAATGCACCTCATGAACCATCCAACCCTACAACTGTTTGACCTTTGACCCCAGGTCATTTTAAACTCACAGCTCCAGACATCCAGGAGGCATAGTTGCTGCTCACATAAGCTGCCAGGTTTGCGATCTCAGCTGGTGTGCCGAGTCGGCCCGTTGGGATGCGGTCGATTGTGGCCTTCTCGAAGGCTCCAGTCGGGTCCAAACGGCTGAAGGCCCCCTGAAACCCCCCAAACAAGCCAAAAAAACATAAACAACAACAACAAACTGAAGATAACAAACACCAGCCGCTACAGTCACGTGGGTGGCACCTTTGTTCTGATTGGTCCAGGCTGGATGATGTTGAATCTGTGGCCATAGCGCCCCCATTCTGCTGCCAGAGACCTGAGACACAGCAACAAAACTAATAATGCTAACCACAGGTGATGCTGTGATGTTCAAGGTCATCTAACCTTACAGAGTGACCTCCAAAATCAAAATGGAATTTAACCTACTTGTAGAGCGCCTCAACTCCGGCCTTTGCCGAAGCACTCGGGACCACAAAACCAGAGCCAGACTCAGCATATATGGTGGTGATGGCAAGGAAGGATGCTCCTAAACAAACAACAAAAAAACCCAGACAGCAACATACCCGACACACATGATCAGAGCGAGACAGTCAAAGACATCTGAACAGAATCTCGGAGAGAAGTCTCGAATGCCAAAAATGGCAGCACTCTATGCCTAAAGAGCCAATCAACAGCTGGACAGGAAAAGGCTTTTCTACCTTTCTGGTTCTGGATCAGCCTCTTTCCGAGCTCCAAGGTCACAAACGCTGTCCCGTTCAGGACGATGTC